>NC_089146.1:34874445-35039445 GCF_009819655.1 Sylvia atricapilla
GTGCAGAGTCCAGGCTGGGGCTCACAAAGTCCAGACTCAGGATGTGCATCACTGGTTTTCATTACAACTCTGCTCTCCTGCTGGCCAGGCAGCCCCTCCGAGAGATAAGCATCTCCATTCCTTTTAACACCAATTACCTTTTCCAAACGGGCAAGTTTATGCTCTGGCATGAACCTGGGAGGAAAAAGAACAGAAAAAAAAAATTTCTGTATTGTTTTTATGCTGGATTAAAGTTTCACCTGACAACTAATTAAGTAATAGCAAATTAGAAGGTCAAATATGGTTGATATTTTACATCCATCTAAACGACAACATGAATTCAGGAAGATACACTTTATTTTACTGAATATGGCACCTCTGAAAGAAAACAATGCATTCCCTAGTGACACATGCATCAACAGGGAGAATAAAACTATTTACCTGCTAAAATAAAATAATGCAAACACCTCTGGAAGAAAGAGGGCAACTCTGCCAGAAAAGTCTTGGAATATTTTTGTCCGTAGGACTTCTAAGATTGGTAGCAACCCTTTCTCCGAGTTGAAGAGGTCTTCTTGTTCTTTACAACTATCTGAAAGTAGGATGGAGCCAGGTGAGGATCGACCTTTTCTCCCAAGGAACAGCAACAGGACAAGAGGACATGGCCTCAAGCTGTGCCAGGGAAGGTTCAGGTTGGACATCAGGAAGAGTTTCTTCATGGAAAGGATTGCCAACCATCAGAATGGACTGCCCAAGGAAGTGGTGAAGTCACCATCCCTGAAGGTGCTCAATAAATGACCAGACGTGGCACTTTGGGCCACGGTTTGCTTGACAAAGTGGTGATTGGTCAAAGGTTGGATTTGATGATCTCAGGGGTCTTTTCCAACCTTATTAACTCTGCAATTTCTGTAGTGACCAACTGAAAACAATAATTACAATTTACAAAGAAGACCCCAGACCTGGGAGACAGGATTGAGCTGCACATCCATTTGCAGGATAAAACCACTGTGGTTTTTCATGGGTGTGAGTAGTGAACACTAAGATGAGGAAACTCAGGCAGGGCAACTCATGACTTTGCTGAGGTGCCACAGGCAGTATCAGACACCACTGGCTCTTCCACCTGATGTCCATGCTGCCGAAACCACTTCCCAACAGCAGGATGCATTTGCACAGCTACATGGAGGCAACAGAACTCATATTTTGTAAAACATGAAATTTAACATTTTAAGCAGATTCAATTTTATTTTCGAATTAAAGTAGTGAGGAATTATGGACTTTTTCCAGGAAATACTTGAGTGAAGCTCCTTCATTCAACCACGACACCTCCAAATTAACGTGGGTAGGACTCCAACATGGCCACCACAGGTTCCTCTGTCTAAAGAGCTGCCTGTACCTCATGTTAATTTACCCACATATTATATACTTATATGCCTTTCAGTGTGATTATGGTTCTCCAAGATAAGTAGAGACATTAAAATTTTTCATTTCCTTTTAATTTCCAAATGTTTACAGACTGTAGCTTGTTCATTAAACCATTTACTAAAACCTACACTTGCTTCACTTTATCAACCTCCTCCACAGTTCTTCAGAGTTTTACTCCATCACCGCTCCTTTCTGGGCTGAGAACAAACCACTCCCTTCCCTCTCTGTCAAAACAAATATTCCTGAAAATGAGGATCATTCACCTCACTCTTTAAATGTAAACAGACCCTTTTTCTTCAAAATCACTACTGAAATACAAACACACACAGACTATGAGAGCTTTACTGCACTTGTGCTCTTGACTAATCGCTTTGAGGATTTTCCTTCAAACCACTAAATCTCCTATCCCAAGTCAGTATGCTGCAAAACTATTCCATGTAATGTGTATTCTTTGACTTGGCTTGCTGTTCCTTGGCATATAACTTTTGTTTTATCTACAATAAGCTGCATTTTCGAGCCACTGTCTAAACCACCTTTGAGATCTGCCTTTCTTCCTACTGCTCACCATCACTTTTTGGAGCTGCTCTGGAGATACAACCAGAAAAACTTCAGTCACATTAAAAATCCTCATCCAAATCCATTACCTGTGTTACAAACATGTTGGATTCCCAGATGAGGCTGAATTAAACCATTCCTATCTCACTACCATAGCCAGCCTCAGATTCTCTGAGTTTTGAAGTACAAAATCGAGCCTGGCTGAATTCCATACACAGAGTCCTATAATCAAGGCATGGTTTGGGTTGGAATGGACTTGAAAAAACATCACATTCCAAGCCCCTGAGATGGGCAGGAAGACCTTCCATTATCCCACGGTGCCCCAAGCCCTGTCCAGTCTGGCCTTGGGCAATCTCAGGGATCCAGGAGCAGCCACAGTTCTCTGGACAACCTCTGCCAGGGCTTCACCCCCCTCACAGGGAACAATTCCTTCCCAATATCCCCTCCATCCCTGCCTTCTGTCTGTGTGAAGCCATTTCCCATTGTCCCGTCCCTCCATCCCTTGTCCAAAGTCCCTCTCCAGCTCTCCTGGAGCCCCTGGAAAGGGCTCTGAGGTCTCCACGGAGCCTTCTCTTCTCCAGGCTGCCCAATCCCAATTCCCTCATCCTCTGGTCACAGACCTAAAACTGGCTACTGGTGGCTCCTATGAACCACAGACACAACCCTATCAAGATGTGCTTTTAAATATTTACACAAGGGAAAAGTTGAAGGAGAAACAGGTTAAAGGACTTTTCCTGAACTACTAAGTTCTGACTGCATTGAAAGCACCGATTTACCAACTCAAATTTAACTAAGATATCTTTAAAAATTACTGCCATTAAGACAAATTGCTTGAGGTGTGGGAGGTCAGGCTACCTGGCCAGGCTGTATCCCCTTGCCTGTCTTTAATCTCCCAGCCGGCCATCCACTCACTGCACCATTTCTGTTTCTGAACAGGTTTCCTCCTTAGTTTTCAACCCTTATAAATCTGATCTGTCATTGCAGAATTCCTTATAATATTAGATAAAACTCCACCGATTTCTCTCTGGAATATACTCTTTAATATCTTTTATTTAAGACATGTGTGTGCAATCAATTCCATGGTATTTACTTGTATTACACACACAGTATTCATCATCTTGACAATTTTTAAAAGTTTTAGAACACCATTTCACTTAACAGTTTAAAAAAAAAAGAGAGAGAGAGATTTATTTGATGGTTAACTTTGGAACAAGTTATCTGCATTAACTTCCATTGTTTTGGCATAAAGTAGTTCTGTATATTTTACTAACAACAGTGGAGACATGATAAAAGATGTAGGCAGAGAGCCATAAACAGCTCTTGCTGCAATCCATGGTGTTCGTGGAAAGGCATTAATTTTTGGACTTTGATTGGAAGACGTCTCTGTGCTCAGCCACTTGGATTTTGCTAAATACAACAAGGAATAAAACCTTGTACCTGAGGAGAACAATTTCTACGGCGGAAAGACCATTGTAAATCATGTGTAGTATAAACTTGTCCACATGATTGGAATGATATAATGGATATTGGAGTCCCTAACCACCAGCTAATGTTCTTTATGACACTTAAATAAATGACCTGAAAATAAACTAATAACAACACAAAGTCATCTAAACCTGTTCATGTGCATTTCCCAGAAGCATGCTGGGAAAAGACAATGTCTAGTTAGTGCATTTTTTTTGTGTTTACGTTTTCTCCAGCACATTTTTGCTCCTCCAGACTCACATTAATTCTTCTTTTCTGTCACCTTCCGGAGGTAGCTCTCCGTCCAGTACTTGCCCAGATCTCAGTGATTTAAAACATCAAGAGCTAGCAGGACTTCTCTATCACCATGATGGTTATGGAGAAACAAGGCTGGAGCAGGAGCAGACAAAGGCTTGAAAGACTAGCTGTAGGAAATAATGTTTTAATTTTTTTTATGTTTTTTATCACAGAAGTGTTAAAACATTACACAGGTTGCCCAGAGAATCTGTGGCTGCCCCATCTCTGAAAGCGCCCAAGCCCAGGTTGGATAGAGCTTGGAGCAACCTGTGATAGTGGAATTTCATTCTATCCCATGGCAGGAGGTGGAATGAAATGATCTTTAAAGTCTTTTCTAACCCAAACTACTTCATGATTCTATAAAACCACCTAGAGAGCTACCACAGCAGAGAAGTGGGATTTCATTTTTGAGAAGGAAAACACCATTCTCCTCAATCTTAGTTACAAAACACACCAGTCATGCTTGAAAAATGCCACAACATTCTATTTTAAATAAGGGAGAAGCTTTTGAATATTATTACTAACTTGTTGCAGTGAACTTTTGCACATGTGGAACTTTCCAGAAAAAGAATTATCATCAAAGCTTACAAATATTAACACTTTCAACAGATTCCACAAGGTATTGTCCCTTATATTTTAAAAAACACGGAAAATGTTTTACTTTTATGCATAACTCATATATATTTAAACACTGAAGGTTCAGAACAAACAGTGAGGACTTAGATATCTAATTTTAGTACGGCAACTTTTTTCAAATTGCTTTTATTTATTCAGATTTTTGAGGCTCTCCAACACATTGAACAGTCAGTTTTAAAACTTCATGAAGGTTCTACAAAGAGTAAGCCTTGAAAACTTTCCCTTTTTGCATACTGGGTCTAGATATTTAGTTAAAAAGATGGGTTAAATATTAAACTAAGTTCATATGTAATAAAAATTCAATATCCTGAAATTCAGAGTTTCAGTCGAAATATTTGCTCCTGTGAGTAACAGATTTTTTAACTCACAACCTATATATTATATATTTTCTTTTCATTTATGCCATGAAACCACGCTCTGAAGAAATCCATGTACTTTTCCTTGAAGCAGACACATGTTTTTCCCACACATATTTCTTTTCTGTAATATGTTGCCATGTTCCACCGTATGTGTTTATTCACCACACTTTATTTGCCCTAATGAAAAGTTATTTATGGGGATTGGTTTCCTTTCCATGGCACCAAGAGTCACTTTGTGCACCATTTTATTAAAAACAACAACAAAAAAGGATGGAAGGGCCATGATGTCACTGCTCAATGAATAGAAACCACATTAGAAAGAAGAACTGGAGTGCTGGTTTAGGTTAGACCAAATTATACAACTGCCTCAAGAGATTGCAAGGATGGATGGAATAAATAAACAAATTTTTAAAAAATAATAAAAATTGGCCCTTCTGTAAATTTAGTTACATTTGGATGCAAAGTTAGAGATCTGAAAGTGCAATGGATTTTTTTTTTCAATATTGCTATTAAAAAGTTTAAAAAAAAAATAGAATTACGGAATGGTCTGAGTGGAAGGGGACTTTGAGGATTATCCCATTCCAACCCTCCTGCCATGGGCAGGGACATTTTCCATTAGACCAGGCTGCTCCAAGTCATGCACACCCTACTACTCACCAAGCACTGTACAAATACCAAAGTTGTTTTTTCAGAACTTGAGAATTTTGCTGATTTTTTTTCTAAGGAGGAAAAAAAAAAAATGAAAGCAGATAATTGGGCGCCAAACTGGAACAGATAGCAACCCCATTACTATATACTTATTTATATATAAAATCATACATTTATATTTTTATCTTTAATATTATCAATCAGCTGATACAGTAAAACTGATGATGTTTATATTTAGCTGCTTCTCAAAATATTGCAAGAATTTAAAAAACTAGGAGAATAGTCATAATCCTTTTTTTTTTTTTTTTCCTCTGCAACTGCTGTCACATTTTGCCCTAGAGCAAAATAAAAGTTGTTGAGTGTGCTTAGGTGTCCTGAAGCTGTAGTACAGTTCAAGTCTAAAAGCTTGAAAGAAGATCCCCAATATTCAGGGAATTTGATATTAGGGTTTATTGAAGTTGTCACATACTTTCGGGGATCTAATTTCACTTTCTGATCTTCAGCAGTGGCTGTAATTCTTCATTCAGAAGAGGGAAGAGATTACTTGTCAGCAGTAATCTCTAACACAGATAATGCCATATAAATATTAGGGGCTTATAAGCATGGACAAGGATTAGGAGCAAAGAGAGAGAACAGAAAGAGAACTGAACAGAGCCAAGATTAAGCACTGGGAAGGGCATCGCCAAAGAAAATTCAAGGTCTGCGGCTCAGCTTGTCTTCCCACAGCAGAATGTGCCTTTTCCTGGGTACAATAAGCGTGGTTTACACTGATTTCCCTGCTTGGAAACTGCAGGATGTAGAAATACGAAAATTTTATTTGAGGTGTGATCATTATTGTCTCTTTTCCACGGCAGAGGAGAAACTCAGGGAACCACTGAGGTTGGAAGGCTGATCCAGTTGGGCAGGTTGCTCAAGAGTCTCCTCCAGTCCGATTTTAACTCTCACCAAAGGTCAAGAATGCAGTTTTCACATGCAGATATTAAAGAACAACAGTATGGAAGACAGCTAAAGCTGACTAGGACATCTTCCTTCCTGGCCAGAGAGAAGAACTGGTGTGTAACGCAGACAGGAGATAAACCAGGGAGGGATATCGCAAGGTCTGACTTATTTCTGACAGAACAGTCAAAATAATGCTGTTTTAGCAACAAATTAGCGGAATGCAACAACCCTGACACTCCAGTGGATGCCTGATTAGCAGGCAGGATCCAAGGGTGGTCCTGGAGAAAGGCTGGATCCAGACCAACCATGGGCAGTTGGCGTGGACTCAACTTGGTCCATCTGGGTGGAGAAGGAGGATGAGGAAAGTAAGAGATCCCAATAGTAAAGAGAGAAGAAGGTCAACAGGGTAAGTCTCTTTCCTCAAATTCTAACTTCCATCTATTTTTCCAAATAATTTGAGTGAAATTCCTCAATAACCAACATCCACATTTGACATGGTCAAAAATTCCCACTTCCAATTAACATTTACGCTTTTCTTTCCAATCTATTTAATTCACCAACACTCCTATTTCTTTATGCTCTAAGATGTCATATCTGTAGGTCAGTCTAAGTAGGATGTTCAAACTGATCTCTTAGCCCTTCTCCTCAGCATTACATTTGAATTTCTAAGATTAAGATCCCTGCATCAGATGTACTCTAAAGCCCAGAGGACCACGATTTTAACAGAAGTGTTCTTCAACTCTCACTCACAGAATGGCTTGGAAGGGACCTCAAAGACAAATTCCAACTCCTTGTTATGGGCAGAGATGCCTTCCAGTAGACCAAGCTGCTCCAGCCTGGCCTTGGACACTTGCAGGGATGGGGCAGCCACAGCTTCTCAGGGCAGCCAGAGACAGCATGTCAGAAATTATTCCCCAAAATCCATGCAGAACGCTAGCCTGCAATGAAACAGGCAAAGGGAAAGGCAAAGTTCTCTTTGATATAAAATGAGACTGAGTTTGACCCTAAATATATTATTTCTGAGTTCACATCTTCAATTCTCTGAAATTCTTTAACACTAACTGCAAGAATCTGTGAGGTTATAATTTCTGTGTCCATCATTCTCCAGAAATGGAATGACGATAATTTAAGAGCTCCTCAGAAAGACAGTAATGAACTAAAATACATATTTTATAGTGCAGGTGAAAATAACTTATGTGTTTTTTTGTGCAAGATATGAATACATGGATTAATTCATAGTTCAAAAAAAAAAAAAGTAATTTTCTCTATAATTAAACACTATGACCATGAAGATCTGCTGCACTGACACCACAAAGTAACTTCGGGAGCCCTAAGAGTCCTCTTGATAACAACTGCCATAAAGTTAGAAACTGTTGACTTAAGTTCTGCTTCTGCAGAAGTTCAAAAGAATGAATTGCACTATGGGGAGAAAAAGTTAGGCTTCTGAGAATTGCGAAGTTTCTAAGGCTGTTTAGGATTCTAAAGGATTGGTCATGTTCATTAATGTTTCCTTAAACAGAAAAAACCCTAGCTGAGCTCTCAAGTGTTTATTTAGAGAATGCAAATTTCACGAAGTTTTCTACGCAATACAGTACACCTCCTCTTGCTAAACACATCTGGAAATGGGTGTTTGAAAACTGATATCACACCTGATTTTTTTTTTCTTTTAATTAAACTAAAACCAGGCTCTTATAATATATAATTTCCTGTTTTTTAGAACTAATTCTAATCAGGATATAGGGGATGAATGCCCCCTTCAACCAGGCTGCTTTGCAACATGGACAATGCAGAAGGGAATGCTATCATAACACTTCAATAGTTAAGTGACTTTATGAGAAAAATACTTCCAAATGTTTCCTAAAACCTTCCAAACCGCACCAAAGAACATTATCGTAATATTATGTTTCCCCATGGCCTCCAATATTTAGGCTTGCTATTCGCGAAATGATACTTGGACGAAAAATACAAGTTTATGTAATGTATAAACTGTTCCTAGAAGTAAAGTTGCCTTTAAAACTACACTGTATAGATGTCAGTTATTTTACATTTTCAATAGCCTTTCTGTATTAATTGAAGAAATGGCCTGCTGGTGCTTTGGGCAGCACGGGAATAATCTGTATTTCAGAACTGAGCAGTCACCCTGTGATCTTATTCCTAGCAAACACTGAAAACAATAACTGTCCTAACCGATTACATATCATGTTACCCTTAATAGATATCCATATTTCTTGCACAGTATACATAATCCATATAAACTGTACACCATATATCAATACCATATTCCAGCGAATCCACCATCAAAGAGCTCGTTTATAGTAGGTTTTCATTTGACTCGGGGTTGTAACGTTCTGTGCAATCATAAGCAAACCATTTCAGGGATTTTGTCAGCAAGCTGCTTTTTGGCAGATTATTGGCAGTACATATTGGCAGCAAACTAGTGCAACTAAGCCCTTCTTATAACTTACAGGTAAATAATGATTTTAATAAATTTATGTAAAATGTTCCACTTGCTTACATCTGGTTTTGATAATTCACTCGCCTGCGCAAATGCAAATTTCTGTGTGTTTCTCAGGAAAACACATACTTCACCTGAACTATTTAAGGCTTTCTCAGATACCCCAAGAAGTAAATAAGCAATGAAGCCTGCTTTCACATGAATGTGTAACTGAAAAAAGCTAGGGAAACTAATTAAAAATAATAATTGTATGCACCAAAATTTAAACCGCACTTTGTCAATAATAAAATATTCAAATAGTAAGAAAAATGCTTTTTTTTTTTTTTTGCCTGTTTAGGAGCTATCTCCTGCCACAGGACATTCAAATTGGATGGGCCAGTAAACTGGCTCTGGCCCTCAGGACCTGCTAATGCAGAGATTTTGACCTCCATTTGAATACGTGCCACTATATTAACTGGCATTTTGCTATTGCACTACAACTGAAGTTTAAATGTGTAGTATTTGTATCTCAACCAGGTAGTGTGGACTAGAGGAAATTCCAAGTTCCAATCTGAGCTTTGACAGTAGGTCCCAATCTCATTCATTGTTCAAACACCAGAAGTCTCCAGTTTTGCCCAGAAAAGATCAAGTTTTTGTCAAAAAGCTCTAAAAATATTCATAGTACTAGTAGCAGCGTCATTACAGTGGGGAGAAACCCCACAAAACCCTTGGACTCCCTTCTGGTATAAATCAGGATGACAGTGATGCTGATCTGTGACCCCTGATCATCTGGCTTTCAGCATCTGGGTGCCAGAAGAATCCCTGGGGAGCCACAGCCCCTGAAAATTCTGTAAAATGCTGATGGCCCATCACTGAGCTACCTGTGATCTTAAAACCTGCACACCAACTGCCCATGCCCACTCTGTGGATACATTTCAAAGTTACATGAAATAACTTCTTTGAATGGGGCCGGTAATGAACATGCTTAACGAATTAATTAAGCATCAGATTTTACTTGTGCACAGTTCAGCCTAGAACTTGCTGCTTCTAAGTGTTTATTCACTCATGGATTCAGCAGTTTAGGATTTTGTTAAGTCTTGGCAATGTGGTTAAACCTCCCTCAACAAATTCTTGTTGAGATCTATTGGACAGGCTGCTACAACTTGATGTTGCTATAGTGGACTTGCTTTTAATTTGATCTGTTTCAAGGATTCAGTATCCCTCCAGCACGCTGGAAACCTAAGGGCATATATTTGTATTGTTTAAAGGCAGGAAATTCTGTGAACTGAAATGAGAACATATCCCTTTTGCCTTTATGGACTTTTGTTATTTTCTTTTCCTTTTGGGGTTTTTGGAAACAAAACCAGTGAAAGCTGAAAGTTTGAACAATAGAAAATTACTTTCAGGGGGGAAAAAAGTAAAATACCAAGTATACTTTTATAACTTTATTCATACACTTTGTATATATGTAAATTGCACTTATCCAAGCATCAGAAAATACCATTCACAGCAGGGCTTTATATTGCAGCAGGATCATACTGGTTTTGTCATAAAAGACTGTGGACTTTGCTGTTTTATTCCTTTACTACCTTGTATTAACTTGTACCCCACTGACTTCATGACAGAGCTGACTTGTTTCATGCCAACCACAGAACTAGGACAATCACATTCCTGTTGCAGGGAGGGAAACTACCAATCTTTGAAGCTTTTTAACTCCTTGGCCAAAAAGTCCCACAACCTTCCTCTAACTGATACAAAAAAGTAGGTCTGAATTCTGGGACAGGAAATGAGAAGTGGTGGAAGATGAACAGGGACATTTAACCTGCTCAAATTAAGAGTTGGGCAGATACTGCCTTTTAGGACAACTACAGCAGCAAACTTTCCTACATTAGTTCTGTACTGCTTAGGGAAGGACTGGAGGCAGAGCGGCTGCATTAGCATGGAGACCTGATCCCAGCAGGATGCCTCAATCCCAGTGCAGTGCTGCACAAACACATCCTTGCTGCTGCTGGTGCTCAAACCAGCTCAGCATTTTTATTGCACACAATGAATTACACTGCACTACTTTATAAGAAGAGGGTTATAGGTTACAGCCACAGTTACGGCCCTCTGGAACACTCCTGCCTTGTGACAGAGTGCAGAGAGCCAACTAAGCCTGAAAATAAACCCCAAAAAACCAACTTGCTGGAGGACAGCTCATGCGCCACAAGCTCAAGAGCAGCCATTTCAGCAAGAGCCTGAAACACTTCCCAGCAGTGTTCCTCACACTCACTGCTCCTATCACACCAGCTCAGCAGCTAAATATAAATTACAGAGGGATGCAAAGCTTCAGAGAGACATTTGACACCCAAGACTCAGCTTGGCCACTGGATCTGTCCTAGCTAGTGTTTCTTCACTTGTTAATCCCTCTTCCTGGGCAGCAGCAATTATGACACTGGTGATCTGCAGGACTTGGGTTTATTTGCTTTCATTTAGCACAGCGCTTTGTGCCCAGCTCTTCTGCTCTGGGAGGTCACAACAGCTAAAGCAGGGATCACAACGAGACACAATCAGTCATCAGAACAAACAGCTCAGCTGCTTCAGCAGAGTCAAAGAGAAGAATGAATCTTACTAAGAGATTTGAAAGAACACCAGGAAGTGGCTTCACTGTAAATGCTCACAAAAATGACTCCCAAAGGAATGTTCCTGACCATCAGCCCTGGGGAATCAAGAGCTGAAGGGTGCTCATGTTCATCCAGAGACCATCTGACTCTGACACAAACTGAAGGGATCCATAACTACCAGGTGTAACCCTTCTGTGCTCTTTCCTGCAGACATGGGTGATGAAGAGCAATGCTTGGCTACCACCCAGACATCACAGGGCCCATCACCTCTCTGCTGGAAAAAGCAGGGCCCCTGAACCTAGCACCTATGAAAACCACCATTACCTCAACTGTTCTTGCCCCCAAACATTCTCTCTCATTCAGCCTACACTAATTCAACAGTTTTGCTCAACTACTACAAGAACAACTGACTTTATACTTTGAAACACTTCAGTATACAGATGTTTAAATCATGCACTCAACGTGCATATGCACAACCAACCAGAAGCCAATAGTTTACAGGTCCTGTATACCTTATTTTAAATCCTTCTGAAAGGGTAGTTAAAGATTCTTAGGGCAAAAATGACGACTAAGTTCATGAACTGCACAGAAAATTGGCTGTGACACCACTTATTAAAAGTTATGATAACTAGAAAGTCCAACTAATAGGAGCAGATGCACCATTTTCTGGGCTGTAGCTGCAGACAGTGTTTTTGGTGCCGAGATCAAAAGAACAAGGTGTTCATATAAATGGCATTTTATTTTGATCCTATTATTCTATATGAGCTCGAAAAGAGATCAAAGGAAAAAGCACCCAGGTTTCACTATTAACACTTAACATAACTTCAGTTGGAAAATCTTTTCCAGATTTTTAGTGCAATTTAAAGCCCAGCACGTTTTTGTTGCTCTGTTAGGTTAATACACCTGAAGGCATGGGTTTGATTCTTTGACCACCTTTTCCATTGTGGAAAATTGCTCCTATTACATGTAATTCCAGTTATTTTCATTTTTATGGCAGCAAACACACCCTAGCTTTGGGGAATGCCCTAGTCCGGGTTGTACTCTCTGTCCTGGAGAGCCAGGCTGCCCTGAAGTGGTGACAATATATTACAGACTGTGCACGACAGTCAGGAAATTCAACACCATTGGAGTGAAGTACTAAAGTGTGGTTCAGCCCGTGCCAAAGCATACCAGCTTCCACTCAGAATGTAAACAAACCTAATGGGCCTTTCAAATATCTAAAAGTTCCTCCTGATAGCTGGCAAGAATTAATGTGCTTTAATACGTTGTATTGCTTATTATGACATTATCCAGGACTACTACTATTAATTAACGGTTCTATTGCTGCTTTTAGCAGCCAGCAGTGCTGCATAAAGAAAAAAAAGTAATAATATATTGTATTTCCCACAAAGCTGAAGTATGCTAACAAATTTTAATATTCATGCTTTGAATGGAAGCTTTCATTGATGATTCAGTAATTTAGGCCAGATATTTCAGCATTTCATTTCCACTGAATTTCTTTGACTTCTAAGACTGCAGAAACCTGCTAATACACAGGCATCATTTATCAGACTAACTTTGGAAAAATCAGTAATCAAGGAAAAAAAAAAAGTGCATGTGTCCTTCCCTGCCTTACCACCCCCTCCTCACTTGCTATTAAAGCGCTTGTGTTAAAAAGTCATTCCAAAGTTTATTTTAAATGCCAAAAAGTGGGCACTAATCCCACAGGAGCTGGCTCGGCTATGGCCCACCATCTTGAACACATTCAGTTTACCCAAATCTGTTCCAAGGAGGGGGTTTTGGGTGGTTGCTTTGGGTTTGTGCTTTATTTTTGACTTAATAACAGCAGATTGTCAGAGGCAAGGAGGTGGAAATGACTTTGGGAACTTGCACAGTCAATATTAAATACCCACAGGTGAGCTGTGGCCTGGAGTGAACACGACAATTATGGGTAAAATGAGATAAAAACGTGTCATGCACAGTCAGAACATGTTCATGTTACACACAGCAGCCAGCTGGCTATAAATCCAAGAAGTAAGCTGGAAAGCTTTGGAGTTTAAATGAATGAACATATATATAAAGGGAAGAACGGTGGTTTGTCACCACATGAATGGCTTTTAACTGAAAAGACTGGATTGCTTTCACAAGGGTTTGCCAAAACAGCAACCTTGTTGAGAAGAGGAAAAGAATAAGAATGATGATTGGGACGTTCCATATATTTATATTCTCTATTTTGTTTTGAGGCAGAGTAGTCTGATTCAGCGTGCCTGAACAATTATGACGTGGCTTTACATACAGGTGTTCCGCTGAATAGGGACACAAGTTCTTTGACAATACCTCTGCAGCTGATGATCCATAAACAGGATTAGTTTATTAGGTCATTCCAGATTCAAATCACATGAGCTGAGCTGTGAGAAGCGATGGACTGTTTTTCTTTCCACATTTCTAGCTCCAAGTAATTGTAGACTATAGACTTCTGTAGACTGTCGGCTAGAGACTGCAGACTTCTGTACTCTGCACATGAATCCCTGAACCTCTGGTCAGAACCCTACCTGTGCACATATCCACCAGACCTGAGGCTACTAAACCAACACCCTCCAGGCAGGCACAGAGGATAAGAAAGGCCTTTCTGAGATCTTCGTATCTTTTTCTTAAATAAAGCTGACTAACAGAACCTCCTGGATTACAGACCCAAGAAATGCCCTAGGAGGTTTCCATAAATGGATGAGCCTGACTGACATGAGGTGGTCCTCTGCAGGGCCAGGAGCTGATCTTCAATGACCCTTCTGGGTTTTCCAACTAATGATATTATTCTGTGACTTCTATAAAGTCCAATTATCCCACTAGAACATTTTGGGATCTTTGCAAGGTAAACACTTGCTCTTTCTCCACCTAAGACAGATGTAATTCCCTTATGAAACCAAAACCAGAACTCTGGCTATTACTAACTCAAGTATGAACTAAACTTTAAAGGCATAAAGTAACTTCACACTCATCATCTCAGTTCATATTATGTTATATGTTATGTAAATGAAATATGTATATATATTTATGTGTTTTTACAAAACTTTTCTAGAAGTGGCTGTAAACTCCTGGGTTTGATGTACTCACTGTTGACAGAATCAGATGCAAACTGTAGGAAGGCTGATAACAGCTTTGCTCCCCAAAACCTTTCTCCTGTGTCTCTGAGCTGACTGAATGGGAACTGAGAGGGGAAAGAACAAAGATTTGCTGTTCTTTACAGTCACGCAACGAAAGTGTAGGTTAAGCACAGGAAGTATTTGCAGATTCCAGATATTCTGTGGGCCTTTGTTGCTTTTCCTTGCATTCAGATCTAATCTGAGCCCCTGCACAGAGCTGGACTTTCATGTTATGAGGTCCTTCACTAACAGAAAACCCAGCCCACTGTGACACTCAGGGCAAAGTGGACTCAAGAACTTCAGCTCTATGTAGGCACTTATTCATGTTAATGCATTAAGCAAAAAATGCTTTAAAAGGAAGAGAAAGCTTATAATCATTCAAATAAATGAATTAATAAACAAATTTAATATATACTCATAGCAAGCCTACAGAGTGAAAAGATTTAGTTCTATCTTTTAGAAAAAGTTTGGATAGACAATTTGATGTACTACATCAAATATAACTACATTGTGTGACCTCTAAGCCTCAGGGGTTTAAAAATATTAAGTGTTTATTTTTTGTTCTGATACCAAATATGTCTATACCTCCAACTGATTCAAGTCACCACTAATAACCACCGGGATATTTTTAGGAGGTCCTTTAAACAGAAGGGTAGTAGTTTCATTACAATTTTGAACAAGCAATAAATTGTGTTTGGTTCTTTAGCTTCAATCAAGCATCAATTTTGGATTATTTGTCTGAAGTCAGAATTCTTAAAATATGCTTTTTTTTTTTTTAAAAAAGCAATTTTAGGGGAAAAAAATCCTCTTCACAATTTGAGTGCAATCATCTCATATCATATAAATGCCTCTGATTTGAAGGTAAGGCTCATGATCAGATATATTTAAGGAGGGTGGCTACTGTATCACCTTTGATTCTCACAATCATGTTTGTACTAAATCATTCTGCCTTTTGCAGGAGAAGGGCTCATAGCAGGATGGGCAACTCAAATATGTCAATCAGTGAGACCTGGCACTGAAAATAATTACAAATATGAATAGCCTAATATCTGGCCGTCAGATATTTAGAAGAATTTTATGTCAGAAAAGTGTTAGGGAATTTTCAGCTCTTACAAGAGCATGCAGCTAATTCTTGATGGATCATCAGTACATTTGGGTGCTTTCTGGAAGCAGATTCCTCCTTTTCATTTACTGTTCTTTGTGAAGAAAAGGGAAGATGGAACTCTCACCAGAAAATGAGAAAAACGTTAACCTCTAAGTTCCTCAGATTTTGGTAAACAGTGAGATCACTGGAAATCTTAGCTTCTGCATATGAATTAGAGGAGAATAATGGGACTGAGCAAAAAGTCATGGACTATGTTAATCAATATGTGCCTTTTATGTAAACTAGATTGTTAATTGAAAACCCATTTTCAGAGTCTCTTAAGAGGCAATCACCTTAAAATTAATCAAAGTCCTGTTTTGTTGTTGTTCTTTTTAATAAGGTTTGTGCTCCTTTGGATGCTCAGAAAATTGCTTGGAGCAGAGACTGGAGCCAGAGGCTTTGAGGTTCGTGTGTCAGAGCCCATTTTTCAGAGGCTGGGGAGGCTGCAAAGGAGGAACCTCCTGGCTCTGCACAACTCCCTGTCAGGAGGGGGCTGCCAGGTGGGGGTCGGGCTCTGCCCCCAAACAAAAAGTGAAAAGATGAAAGGTGTTGTGTCAGGGGAGGTTTGGATTGGAGATTTGGGACAATTTCTTCACTGAAAAGAGCTCACCAGTCAGTGCAGTAGGTCACAGTCCCCAAAACAGAATTTCAGCTCCCTTTTCTGTCTGGTCATTACCATGCCCTTAGTTTTCAACCATTTCTTTTCCCATTTCCCCATGGCTTTCCCTGTTCTCCATCTATAGTAAAGCTCCCTGTGTGAGGCACACAAAAGAAAGTCTTCCTGTACAATTTTGTGTGGTTTTGCTGGGTTTTTTTATTTAATATACCTCTCCTTAAAATACTCCTTACTTCTTCAGCGCCTAGCAGTGACTCGTTAAAAAAATAACCTCATAGTAGTAACACAGTGATAGATATCAAAAGTGAAAATTTGCCATTATTTTGCACTCAAACAGCCTGAACACATCTTCAAACAGCATAGAGAGGAAAGGGCTGTATTTGTCTGCAGATGTATTTTCTTAACATTTTTTTCATCACTTTCCTTCAGCAAGAATGACCAGCTTAAATTTTTCAGTGTCTTCAAGGACCTTATTTCATGAATTTGTATAAAAGGCAGAAAAGTATATATAAATGTTTTAAAAGCAGCCAGGATTTTTTGTGGAAACAGTGCCATTAGATTTAAAATACCAAGCACTCAAATTACTTCTGACACATTTGATCTGAGTCACTTTTGAATTTGCACCTATAAACAATAAAAAACACTGGTTCTGAAGGAGACTGATTATTTCCTTTGCAATATTTTACCACAGAGAAGTTATTCTCTTTTTCCCCCAGATCTGACAGCCGTTCAAATATCCTGGGTTTGTTGCACACTAAACTAGAAATATGATCTCTACTTGGAAACTCCCCTCAAAAAATAGTTTCTTCTGTCAATTCTCAGTAACTGCCTTCAATAACAAGCGTGACTATTGAACTCTGAAAGTATCAATGTTCAGTCATCCTCTTGAGCTCACACATCACAGCTGCAGGGAATAAAGATGCTGAAAGACCATGATCTCTCCCCATCGTTTGGATGTTTATCATAACCCTTTGTGATATTTAACTGGCACTGCTTTCTCCTCCTGCACTTCCAAAGGGATGAATCACAGACTCAGTTCTTCCAGGAACCAACCACTTGAGCTGTTCTCTGCACTTCCTTCAGCTCCTCCTCAACTGCAGCCAGCCCTTTCATTGACCCCACCTTTCATAAATGTTTAACTGGAGAGTCTCAGCTAAAACGTGTATGAAGCCTCCTGGGAATGACTAACCAACACCTAAAACCCAGATTTATAACAGAGAACTTCCCAGAGCCTCCCACAGCCAGTGGGAGTTGTTCAGAAGCTGGAGGGAAGAAGAGTCACTGTGGGAAGCCAGATTTCTTCACTTTCTTACTCAATAATAATAAATGTTTTTTGTATACTGCTTGGAGTTATACACAGGATGTTAAAAACAAATTAATGCAAACTTACAGGGTCTATATCAGGTACCTCTCATTATAATTAACTGTTAATTTTAACTTGCAACTTGCAGAAAACTAAATAAGCAAACCCAAAAGGAGGCCTTGAGTTCCCTAAATTTATACCCAGATGCTTAGAGAGGAAACTGTCAGAATTCACTTCCTGAGTTAACTTCATCGAGGGAAAATACAAACAAACAAAAAAAGACAAAAAATTGGAAATTCACTGTCTGGGAGTCAACAGGAATACAGAATTTTCTGAATCAGTGGAAAGGGCTGGAGCTACACCCAAGGAAAATGCTACAAATCAAAGAATCCTTAAACAAGACAAAGAATTCTCAAAACAGAAAAACACCTTGGAGTATTTTTCTGGAATTTCCAAACCACACTTGGTCTCAATGATCTTATAGGGCTTTTCCAAGCTAAATGACTCTGTGATTCATCCATCCAGGCTGTGACACCAGTTAGAAGTGGCTTCAGTGATAGCACTAAGTACCATCATCTAAGGGCCAAAAGATGCAGGAAGCCTTCTTGTCCCTCCACTTCCAGTCCCCATTTTTCACCTACTGCTCTTTTCGGCAGTCCCTTGGCTTCTCTGTCCCAAAAATGTGGTTATTTTGCCCAAATGCCAAGACCAGTGGTACCTGATCTACTTCTGTGGCTTCCTAATTTTACTGCAGCACAACCAATAGAACAGAACATTTTTTACAAAGCAACGAAAAAAAGTCCATTTTTCTTCCTAATAAAATGTTTCTCTTAGGTATAGTGATTACAAAAAGTAATAGATACTATTTTTAATATTCTGGGAATTTAGTCCTTTAACTCAAAATAGTCCCAGAATTATTTGCCATTAGCTAGCCAACACAATTCAGAACCTATGTCTAACTTGGAAATTTGGTACTTTTATCTTTGAGTTTTACAATATACTGAACAGTCTAAGTACCTTTTCACAGGAAGCAATATAGAGTTATTTGCAGATTCAGTAATGGAACCATCAAGCCAATGGTCTTCCATTTCTGAAGTTCCCAAGTTCTCCTGAAATAATAAAAATTCACTAAGGCAGCAGCAAGAAAGCAAGTGGACACTTCTCCACAGTCTCAACAATAAACAGCAGAATTGTGCTACTCCACCGGAATGTTCCAAACCTAAATTGAATGGCAGCATGATTGCTGTGGTTCCAGTTATGTTAATTAGGCTGCATTCATGGTTCATTGAGGCTGCAATTATGCTGCAAAGAAGTGCTGCAAGCATCCCATCCTCCTGCAGTCTGCTGAGTGTGCTCCCATTCCTCTTGGGGCAAAATAAACTTTCTAAAGGGATTTATACACTGGAGTCACATTTGCACTTAGACCACATGCTTGGTGAAGATGCAATTAGATGACCACGTTTTGCAACTTTCCTCTTTTTCAGATTTAATAGGAAAAATAGCTTTCCAAATTCCTTGGCCATTTTTTAAGCATGCTTTACTTTGCCAATTTGCATACTAAGCATACAAATTATAAGCCTTATTAGCCCCATTTCAACCGTAGGGTAAGTGAAGAAGGGGAAGAGTTTTGCCCAAAGTTATGCAGCTCTTCAGTGGAAAGAGAACTGAAGTAGCTCCCATCTTCTTACAGTTAATGGCTAGACTCGAAGATCCTGGAAGGCTTTTCCAAACTAAATGTTTCTATGGTTGTTTTAATGACATTTCCTGACTTACCACTCTGGCTACGACAGCCCCCACGCCTCAAAATGCAAAATCTTCTGCTGGAAAAGTGATTTATAAGAGAGTGGCAAATGGGCATTATAGTCTCAAACAACTCAGAGAAGACACAGGATGAGCCAAATTTGTTGGCCTGCGATGAGAAGGAAATAGTTTAACATGGTAGCAGCTCCTTCCTAGGATAGGAAAGGTGTGCTGGCCCTCAAAGAGGAGTTTTCAAGCTACCTGGTTTTTTTTTCCTGGGTTGAAGAGACAGCAAAAGAAGAAGATGATTTTTCTAGCAAGTAATGAGTCTAGGGTTTTTTAAGGAATAGATCTACTTTTAAAACCAGTCTCTTCAGAGAAATACATTTTCAGTGCTATTCTTCTCAAAGGAGGATGATGTGGGATCAGGTGTCGAAACGGGTCTCCAAAGACCAAAGTATCCTCAGAGCCTCATTTCCAGCTTCACAATGGACTTAAGCACTTAGAAGTTCAAGTCTCATTAAAAACCAACCATGCTTAAGCCCTAATTTATTTTTTTTTTTTAAATTTAAGCAGATCTCAAAAAATAAAAATTGATACCAGCCACTTCAAAGCTGGTTCCCCGAATTCAGGGATGATTGAGTTTCCATAATACAATTATGGTTGGAATGGAGCTGGATTGAAAGCAAGGTTCAACTTTCAAACAAAGTCCCCAAAACAGTTGCAGATGATGTGCATTTCAGCTTTCTGATCCTCAGGTGACACAGGGATGATTGGTATTAGCAAGATACACATTAGAAAGGGAAGGCAATGCCCTAACTGGAAATAACCATCTTTTCCACAGATGGATGGACATCCATAACAATTTAATCTAACGAGACATCGAGCTTACATGCCCATTTGAAAAATCATAATGGCACTTGTCTGGCAGGTTTGTTCCTCAATGCTTCATTCAATGACTGTTCCATTCTTTTGCTTATTTTTTTTTAAACTAATATTATCACAGCTCTTTTTTCCAGATTTAATCTACCTGCACTTCTCACCCAGGCCACTGCTTCAATTAATACCAATTTGAGCCTTAAAACAAGGAATTCATGCATTTACTGAGCTCTGGATCTGGCTTTTAAAATGAGTTTTGCAATGTTCCTAAGATGAGGAACCTAAACCAGTTTGACACTGAAATCAGTCACTACATACACAGAAATCTAAAAGCACATCAGGAATACTATTTAACAGATACTAAATAATATCCGATTGAGAAATAATTGTACTTTATGTAAGAGCATGATAAGAAATCTGTTTTCTGATATATTATTAGCCCAGTGGATCTGACTTGCAATTTACTCTGCCTACTTAGGCTGGAGTTTAAACACAACACAAAAAACCATGTCAAGTCTCCCAGACAGCAACACTCCAAAAGTTTTATTACTCTCACTTGAAAGCATTACCATGGGTAGGAGAAAAACTAAATATTAAATACACCATTAACAGGAAAATTATTTTAAATCAGCGAAGCATGACAAGACCCAAGTATACTGTTTCTCAATTTCTTTTTCCCTAATGTACACTGAGGAGACAGAAAGGTAGTAAATGGCCAGGGTTCAAACACAGGACATAAACTACATGAAATTAGGAACAGCGTAAATCTTAAGAACAGCTCAAAACTCTGAAGAAAATTAGAAAAGAGTCTGATGTGAATTCATTACCAACCTTTTATTTTCTTAAAGCAGGCAAAGCTCCTATACTGTTAAATTCTACTAACTTTCAAGTTAAATATTCCTTCTTTTAAAGCTGCACTTACCAAATCTGCTCCCAAACCAAAACCAACAGCTACTTTATTACTTTGTCTCATAAGCCAGGCAGTAAACTAATACTGTAAAACATAAACTGGATATTTTATTTAACTAGAAGATGGTCTAATGCCTAATGAATGCCTGCTGCTTACCAACTGAGAAGTTATGGAATATAATAAAGAACCTTTTTACCAATTCATTAGGCAAGCAAATCTCACCTTGGCAAAGCAGGCTAACAACCTGTCCTTGCTGGTGCTCTGTAAGTGTTGGGTGGAAACATAAACTGGTCCCCAAAGGAAGAGGCAGGGTCAGAGGTGCATTAAGAACCCAGTTCCTAGAGCCCTTCTAACCACAAATACTCCAGTTTTATTAAGTTTAGTCTGACATTTTGGTCCAGCTGACATTGTTGGTCAGGTATCAATACCCCCTGACTCCAGCAGAGCAATCCTGACAGCACAGCTTTACCTCTAAGGCTCATCCTCCCTTGACAACACCAAGAATGATTCCTTTATTACCTGCAGTGATTTATGGAAAAGGCTTTGAAACGTCCCGTGCTTCACCATCTCTGCTGAAGGAAGATGGGCCATGGAGGTGATTATCTTCACACGATAGATCATCCATTACTGACAGCTTTTATATTTCTCAACTTGAAAAAACACCCAGCCCTTGTCTACATGTGGATACATAACACATTTGAAATGTGTAAGGCAAATATAAAGACTGAGGGTTTAAACCCTCAGTTTATCAGCTCTACAGGCCCAATTTTGCAATCAACTAAACCTACAGTACATTTTCATCAAGTGCTGCAAATCAGCAAAATATTAAATGAATCTTGAAAAAATGATTATGAATCCACAGTTCTGTTTGACTGTATAATTCTATTTAAGATTAAAATTACTATCATAAAAAGGCCACTTTCTGAATGTAATTCCACAAAAACATCATCACAAAAGCTTTTACTGCTATTTATGTCAGAATGTATTTTAAACAGTTCTAATCATTTACCTTTGTGGACACTTAATTAAAATTACAAAACCAATTTTAATCTGTAGTCCAATTAATATGCAAATATATGCAAATGTGGTAAATCAAGGTGGTGATTAAGTTAAGGACACTCTATTTCATGTCTGCTTTAAGTGTGAAAACAAACAATCTTTTTTGTAATTGTACTGATGGATTGTGATGTTTATAGGGTTAGTATGGGGTACAAATGTTTATGCATCAACATTATGCCAAAACAAAGATTTTATACTCTGGAGTGATTTAGCATCCAGCATACATTCAGATGTAACAAAGTCATTTTGCAGTCATCTTGTGAATTAGAATAAGGTCAAAGCAAAGTTAAATTTCTATGTCATCCATTTGTATGGCTATTTAAAATTCAACAATCACTTTCTGATGTGTTAGGTAAGAGCCAAGAAGTCTCAAGAATGGCATATTATCACCCTTTATCATTTAGTGTTCATAATACACTGGTTTATCTTTGATACTATTACAGAAATAGTTCTCCCATTAAGGTGCAAAGATATTCATCCTTTTTAACCCCTTTTCCTCCACAAGTTCCAATTCTTCAATCTGCAGCCAAAGGTTGCTCTGCCAGGGAGGGTTTCTCTACAGATGTGCACTATATTCACTAAGAAATGGCAAAAGAAACATTTTTGCAGCCACTTTTCACCCCTTCCTTCCCCACACTGCTGATTTAGACCAGTTGATGCTCCTTCCCATCTGCCCATAAAAAGTCTACCCATTGCTCTTTGTAGGAATAAATCTGAATTCCTCCATTTAGACCAA
This sequence comes from Sylvia atricapilla, assembly GCF_009819655.1. Taxonomy (NCBI): domain Eukaryota; kingdom Metazoa; phylum Chordata; class Aves; order Passeriformes; family Sylviidae; genus Sylvia; species Sylvia atricapilla. The sequence goes on from NC_089146.1 coordinate 34,897,285, forward strand.
CAACACCCTTGGACTGAACTAACTGATTTCCTCTGCCAAGAAAATAATGATACTGGTAAAAGTAATATTTAATTTTACAGCTTATTTGAGTTCATAAGAGAGCACATCTTTCCCTACATATTCTCAGGAGCTGCCAAATGTTTGGACGTACATTTAGTGCAAAAGGACAACACTCACCTCATGTCTTACTCAGATATTGGAGTATAAAACCCCACATTATCCCTCTCCTTACAGTTTCATCTCCATTAAATACAACAATTGAAAAGGAGTTCAAAAAACTTTTCTGTGTTGCTTTTACTCATGTGCTTCATTTCCCTTTTTCTTTTTTGGACGATTATGTCTGGAATAGTTCACAAGATTAAGGTGAGGTGGTATTAAAATATTTCTTTACTCCAAATATTTTATGCTTCTCCTTTACTACTGTCATAAGACATGAGAATATGAAATTTAGCTCTCCTCAGTAAAGCTTCTTTTAAAACCCACAGGTCTCCTAATGAACACAAAATATTTACAAACTATTAAAAATATTTTAGCCTTTTTAACAAGGGATATGGACACACCATATTTTTGTAATAACAGACCTTATAAACTTGCATTTGGGATGCAAATCTTAGAACATACAGCCATTCCTATCATTAGATTCCTGTGAAAAACATGACTAGCATATTTCTGTGTCTTCTGATCTAACTGACACCGACAAACCACCACAAAATTCACATGTCAGAAGTGCTCAAAAGATCTTTTAGTATGTAGTTCTGGGTTTAAAAAACTCAACCAGCTCATCCTCTTTGCACTGGGCACTCATGAAAGAGCTGCTTTCACTAAAATGGCAAAGATTTACATTAGGAACCAGAAACAAGAAGGAACTTACAATATCCTCTTCTACCACCAACAGCTCTCCATCATGAACGACCTGTATCTACTTTCCACCATTTTTTGATGTGCTTTTCAGAGAGGAAAGCAAATTGATTTCCAGAGAGAAGAGCAGCAGGAGCAAGGAGATATAGTGGCAGACACAGACAGTGATGTAGCTCGACCTGACTCCAACAAATGAGAATAAATTTGGGAATTATGGATGGGTTTTGATAGAGAGACAATGGCAGCTTGAAAGATGAAGATTTCAAGGAAAACTTTCACCCAGTCAGACCACGAGCTGCTGCATGCTCCAACATTTAATTACATGTCCATAACTGCAATTCCAGTCCCAGCTCTGGAATCAATGGACATGGGACCACAGAGCAGGGTCTGAGCGAAGGGAAAATCACCCAACAGCTGTGTCCTGCCGTGGTGGCCACCTCACCACAGAGCTGCATGGCTCTCTGACTTGGGAAGAGCTATTTCTTAAATCAACTGCACACTGCCTGCCTTGCCTGGATGAAAATCAGCATAATGATCCTCAAGCTGCCTCTTGACAGCACAGACAGTACTGACCTCTGAAAGGCTTTTCTGGGCTCTGAAGATTTTGTGTTCACACTCCTGGCTGGTTCTTGTGGAGCAGAATGAATAAGACCTTTGCCATGCAGTTAAAGACAGGAGGACAGAGTCACACAGTGCCCAGATGCACTCTCAGCTGAACGTGAAGAAGGTTCAGCATTAGCGCCGCCAGAGACACCTCCATCTATTCTTTGAGTCTGAAATCAAACATTGAGGTATCAAACACACCAGCAGAGTTCACAGAACTGCTGATGCTTCAGCTGGAGCTTATTTTTCAGTGGGAGATAAAAGGTGATTCTCTGTATTAGGTATCATCACAGGATAAATTTGTTGTAGCCGACTGCACTAATACAATAGCTCTGCCAATGTGCAGTGAAACTTAATCCCTCTGAAGACACACGAGCTTCTTTTAAGTTCCAAACCTATACCATTGAAAAGCATCCTACTACTGTGTATTCCAGAGTACTTTTCTCATTAGCTGCTCTTCTCATCTCATTCACTACTTGTATCTATTTAAATGGGGCTCTGATTTAAACCAGACCTGTAAATAACTCATTGCTCTTGGTCATTCTCTATTTAACCACTGAAATTTTACACAACCAGTTTTGATACACCCAGATACAAAACATTCTTCTTGTGATGATTCAGAAAGCAGTTTTCATACATATTTGAAAACCCAGACACCATCTTGCTACAACGAGTGGCATTTCACCTCCGAATGTAGTTCCAGAGGTAAATCACACATATAAGAAAATCAAAACAAATGCATCAACATCTCATGGAAGAACAGGAATGCTACAAAGAAAATTTAAATCTCTAAAAGCAACACCTCCATGCAACTTATCTTAAAAACTCTACTCTGTAAACAATCAAAGTTTTCTTTTAAAGTTAAAGATGCACAGAAAATTTAAAAAAACAACCGAGAGGGGTTTTTTTTCTTTTTGTCTCCAATGTAAAACATGCTTGGATCATGGTTCTTCACATTAGAAATTCAGGTCTTGTCTGTCCTAGGAGGATGAATGGTGACTGGGGAGCTGGAGTGAAATGACCACGTTATCACAAGGAAAAAGAATGTGAAAACTGAGTAACTGAGTGCAGAGCTGCTCTTTGGTGAGGTTTGTGTTGGGTTTGCTTTATTAACAAGCGTTGATCTTGTTCAGCTAATAAATAAGAACAAGTCAGATGACAGATTTGCCTCTTTGTCTCAATACCCCTTACAGTCAAAGTGAAGAAGATGCACACATTGGTCTTCTCTGTGTGTGTCTGGGTGCAAATAGCCTAAACATTTTACAATTTTCAAGATTAAAAAAAAGCAGTGAAAATAGGAAAAAGAAATGAGTGTCATAAAACAAAAAACTTTTCTCCAAGTTTCCTTTATGCATCACAGGGCAACAGAAATCACAGACCTTGTGTGAAAAAAATCACTTTTTTTTTTCTGCTGGCTCTTTTTCAAGTCTGCTCTCACATTTGAGGTACAATCATCCTGTAAAGAGGATTTTTTTTTGACTGAGTGCCTTAAAAGAGGACTCTCATATACCTATTATTCAATATTGATTTAAATTACTAGGTTTCTTAAGTTTCTGACCTCCTGTATTTTATGATGTATTTAAAACACTTTGACTCTTGTGAACCATTTAATTAACTAGATAATAACTGCACATTTGTCCTACTTGCCATTCACCAAAGTTAAGTTTCAACATTACTTCTGAAACTATCCTGCATGCCTGTTATTCACCAGCTTTTATTCCAAGCTACAGAGGGCAAAAGATTTTCCTTGATTATTCCTATTATATTGATGACACCAATACATGTCATTGGAAAAACTGAGGACCAAATTCACCGTTTTTAAGTCTATACATAGTGTTTCATGGCTGGAAGAAGAATCAGATTCTCAGACAATATAAATTGCTATCACTATAAGTTGGTCAGATGAAAATCTGGTGCACAAACCATGGATGTTCAAAGAAACCACTCAGAAACAATCTCTGTGCCTTCTGCACCTAAATATCTCACAGGGAACAGACTGCAATTGTGAGCAAACAAAGATCCCTGAGCTATATAAAAAATGAAAAATCTCTGTCTTCAGCCCATAATTCTACTGTTATTTTGGTTACAAGATTTATGGCACACTTGCTACCCAACTAAGGCAACTCACAAATGCTGCATCTACTTGGCAATTTGGCTTCATCAATAAAATGGAGTCTCAGTCAGAATCAGATGCTTATTTTTCAGGATTAAGGAATCCATGTCATAGCTAAAACACTTTCATGTGCTTAATGGACTCACCCCAGCAGTGCTGGAAAGGGCCTTTAGGGCTGCATTATAAATGGCCCATTTTCTGGTTGTATTTTAAAAAGTTTAAAAAATAAGTGTCTGCTGGACATAGCAGTGCCCATAACACAAACCTTTATTTGGAGAACACGACTGCTTTTCTGAGACTGCCCTGAGCAGGATCCTGCTGCAGGAGCACCAACATGGGTTAGAAAATGTCTCTGTATGGTTGGGATTTTAAAAGAAATTTAGGATTCCTATGGAAGGCACAAAATACAGGTGTTGCTGCCTTGTGAATTGAGGTAACAGAGGAATTAAGGGAACAACAGAGGGATTCCTTTCTTTTTAACCACTTTGCCGATAAACCTTCCTAAATAATCAACTTTGGTGCTGTCGCAGACACTATGGCACAATTCTTCTGAACTATCTCAACAGTCCATGCATTTGAGGAGTTTCTCCCATGACCATGAGCCCCTAATGAGGGGGAGGAAAGGAAAAAATAAACTCTAAGGCTGTCTCAAAAATTCAGTCTCTGGCTTAGACTGCCCCAGAAATAGGTCCCACTTGAAATGTGAAAATGTTGATGATTAGTAAATAAAACAACTGAGCAGGCTAGGTTCCTACCAGCTCAAGAGTGTGTGCACACACAGGCATGCATGAGCACACACGTGTAAAGGGCTTCTGCTCAGTCCTTCGTAGGAAACCAACTGATGACAAATACTTGTAATCTATTTAGAAATGTGGTTTCTTAGTTCAGTCCTCTGGGGCTTGAGAACTTCGCTCATCACCTCTCTGTGGCATTACACAGTAATCTCTGAAATACTGCATGCTAGATGAGATCTGAGGGTATTTCTGATGATTAAAGACACTGAGGATCTTTGCATTTATGTGGCTTGACGAAGACCAGCACCTCCCAGTCAGACATGGGAGGTCCAGCACCGTGGGAGGGGTCAGGAACTTTAGAAAGCAGACAGCAGCAGTGTAAATGTGCCAGAATGTCTCAACGGTAGAAAAACCAACAACCACCTCTTTCCATAGGCACATTCAAACAGCTCTATTGGTTTCCCATCTCAAGGCCAAGTTCTTACTTCCTACGTCTCAGCTTTACATTGCTGCCTCATGCTGTATTTGTAGCACATGCTACCATTAATAGTGGCAGTATGTAGGCAGCTCTGAGGACACATCAACATCCACAGCCTCAGAGCCTTCAATTTCACTCAATTCCTCATTTATCCCCTCCCTCAGCCAGAAGAACCCTGTATGACCTGCAGCATCTCTGCATCTTCACTGCTGCCCTGTTGTAGACGCGGTGACTAAAGAGAGGTCACAACACAAACTGACCAGGAGGTAGATGCCAGAGATACCACAGTGCTTTTATGGTTTCTACAATTAATACTATAAAATGCATAGCATTACATAGTTTTCAAGTATTAAACTAAAGGAACTGCTCCCTGCTTAGAAGTCCTGGTAAATAATGTAACTTAAAATTATTGAATGGTCTGGGTTGGAATGGACATTAAAGCTCATCTTGTTCCACCCTTAGAATTCCTTCCTAAGATCTAAACTAAAACTTCCTCCTTCATCTTAAGGCCATTCCCCCTCATAGGCATAACTGAGGCATAATTGTTGCACCATCATCCCACAGAAAAGTGATAATTTTATTTGGCTGGTAAAAGCTGCCACGACTATTATTCTAAAAGCTGTGCAATTTAACTATGAGACTGTACCAATTAGAGGTGGAGCACATCAACTTTGCTTTCTAACCAGTGCAATAAACCACCCCAGGGGAGTTTCCTACACATTTAATAGTAGATTTACTCAATATTCTACAAATAGACATCAAAAATTTCAGAAAAATGATGCTGTTCATCCTGTTTCTACTGATGTTTCTTCTGTCACACGCCATAGAAATATTTTGACAAATACAAGAATATTTTAGAAAGATGAATAAAAGCAATGAACTACAAAATGGTCTTGTTTATGAGAACATCAACATATTATCCTCATTCTTTTGAATGAGAAAAAGCCACAGATCTGTCAGGTTAAGAAAATGATCTTCACATTGACAGGAAAATAGATGTAGATGATTGAAAATTTGAAATTTATTAGCATTTTATTTCCCCTATATTAAAAAGAAACCTCAGCACAGCAAAGCTCCTACAGAATAAAAACCCCTCAATAGCTATAAGAAGACAGGCAAAGAAGAGAAGACTGATGATACAGCTGCCTGCTGCCCCAAAAATGAGTGAGCACCTAAAAACCTTCACAATTTATTATGCACACAGCTGGGGCTCTGAGAGAGCATGGAGACATTACCTCCAGCCTGTCTCATTAATAGGTTAAATTCTGTTGTTAAAATTGTTTATGTGTTTCACCTCTTTCCAACCAGCTGAACAATGCCCTGTTAGAGCACAGAATTAGAAGTGTGTGTGGTTTTGAGCCTAGAAAAATCCTTGACGAGCACATTTAAACTTAACATGAACCTGGGTGCAATTTAAAAGAAGTCAGGGGATGAGGTGACAATAGAAAGATTGTTATGGGAAGCACAGGAACAGCACTGCTGAGAGAGGATACAACCCCACCTTCCCACTTAAGAATCAGATACAAAAGAACCATCAAAACTAACACGGGAAGAGCTATGACAGCAACCACTTCACATCACATTCCGTGGGTAGATGATACAAACCCCACACATGCAAAACACTAAAATACACAGGCAAGTTCAGTAAGATCAAACATTTTTTTTTTTCTCACTCTCCAAAGCCATTCTAACATCATTCTGAGCATTAGACCATTCATGGTGAAAGCGCTGATTATGGTACACTGGAAATTACTCAAGAGGATGTTCAAAGGTCATTTATGAGCCACATACCCTAATGCTGCCTCTATCTATTTATCTATCTTGTTTGTTCACTCCATCCTTTTGTACACACTGATATTCAAAGGTAAAAACTGAAAATAAATGGAGAGTGTTACACTGAATGACAGATTTCTGCACCTGGATTTGATTCCTGACCATCAGTGGTTGTACATGGAAAATCAAGTTTAATTGCCAGTGTATAGTCATATCAGTGACACTATCACTGAAATTATGGCTACCTGATTTTAAGAAATAAAATAATTTCCTGGCAGATCTTCAAGCACCAAAAAAATCTGAGTTTAACCAATACACTGATTAACATTTCCAGCACAATAACTGTGTACATGAGCCTGTATTATGAATACAGGCTTGCAGATTCCCAGGTATCTCCTTATGCTGAACTTCCATTTAAAAATATTTCCAATATTCTCCTTTCCAGCAGCTTTGCTTACCCTTTAGATAAGCAAAGCCTCAGTTGCCCAGCCTCAGGTGACTTCAGCAGGGTCAGAAGTGGCTCCCCCATGTTCCCATGTACAATGATTCCTAAAATTTTAACTGATATTTTAATCTGTATTAGCTTTATACATTTAGAAATAAATAAAGTGCATCTCCTCACCCCTCATACAGTGATTCAGACATAAAAAGAATTGCAGAGTTGTATCTATGGGTACACACTAAGTCTTGATAACTAAAATAACTAATTGTTCCCAATAATTTCTTCTGGCAGGCAGCAGTAGTACATTTTGCAATCCACTTTATTTGTCTGCAGTAATTCATCCCATTCAGAAGACCAGGACTTAAAAATAATATTTAAACAAGGTTGAGGATAGCAACTAAAAGGTGCCCACAAGAGACATATTTAAATGCCTGCTAAATCTATTTACCTAAGTCAACAGTGAAGTTTTATTTGGCAATTCTGCATTTTAAAGCTATTGTCTCAATTAGGCCAAAAAGGAGGATACTGCTTATGACTGCAAGTCTCTGCCTGCATTCATTTATTGTTCAGTTCACAGTCTCTGAATACAACACAATCCTCCAACGGAGTCAGCTTTCATAATTCAGCAGTACAAAGTCTGCAAACACATGTAACCTAGATCCATATTTCACAGTGACAGCATATGATAGCAGAATGTGAAGTATTAATGCTAGTGTCACTACAGTCCTACACTCTACTGCACTTTAAGAGAAAGCAGCTGCTGAGATGAAATGTGTGCCAACTGTCTGAAGACAGAAACATAAGAAACATTCCTTCTGTTACAAAGGGAGAGACACACACAAACAGACTTTCTTTTAGACTCAACAAGCACAAAGTTTCTTACTTTCGCCTTTTACGTTTCTATTTCAGAGCCGCTCGCGCGCCGCGGGAGAGACGTGCCTGGGTGGGAGTCCCAGCCTGGCACAGAGCAGCTCCTGAGGCACAGCAGGGCTGGGTAAGGGTGATGCACCAGTGCAGGGAACTGCTGGAATGGAGACACCAGCCTGGCACCGTTCTCCAGAATCAGTTACAGAATCGTGGAATCACTGCATCATTTAGGTCGGAAAAGCCCTTTACGATCATGGCGTCCAACCACTCCCCTGGCAACGCCAAAGCCACCTGTGTCTCCACAGGGCTTTTAAATCCCTCCAGGGATGAGGACTCCACCACTGCCCTGGGTAGCCTGTGCCAGGGCTGGACAGCCCTTTTGGTGAAGAAATTTTCCCTAATATCCAACCTAAACCATTCCTGATGCAACTTGATTCTGTGCCCTCTCATTCTGTCACTTATTACCTGAGGGAAGAGCCCGACCCCTGCCTGGCTTCACCCTCCTGTTAGGGGGTTGTAGAGAACAATAAAATCTCCCCTGAGCCTCCTTTCCTCCAGCAGCTCCCTCAGTCACTCCTCATATATCCAAGAAAACCCAATTCCCACCAAATTGCTGATGAGATATGAGATATAAACATCCAGAATGCCAGTTAGACATGCTTTAGGACTTCCCAGGAATGCTACAGCAGCTTTTCAATAACCAAAGCAGTGAAACAGTCTCCTGCCTGCAAACATCTTTGTCCTAACCCACCCTTGCATTGTGCACCTGCTACTGAGAGCTTTCTTAATTGGACTAAGGGACACGCTAGAGAATTGTAAATTGGATTAATAAGGTGCATTTTTTAAAAATCTATTCTCTACACAGAGAGCAGTAGAGAACCTGCTCTTCTTGATTTGTGTCTAGTCCTGGAGCAACACCACCAAATGATCTCCCACACAGTGTATCACCACCTTTTACGCCCAGCGCTACAATAAGAGTGTGACATAATCTGAAACGTTCGGCCGTAATTCACTTAAAAACTACTACAACCTCATTGACCTCCTTATCAAACAATTTATTGTGCATTTACAGACTGGACAATGAAATAGAGGAGGTAAGGTATTAATGGTGACACTATTTGGCAAGCTCATAGCACAGTTCATTCAAAAGGCAATTTTAAAATTGAATGAAGAGGTTTGACTAGGCAATAAAAACAGCCACAATGCCAGTGAACAGTACTTAGGAGGAAAGCCTCTAATTATCCTATTTATAAATCAACAGCAATTTTACTGATGACTTCTTCTCAAACTTGATTAAAATAACTTCAAAAAATTAAAAAATAATCAGATCATATTTATTTTATTAAATTATGATTTTAAAGCATTATTGATTCCCTTCACAAATGAAAATGATAAAAACTTGAGGACAAGAATAAGACAACATTTTTTAAGAGAAACATTTGTACAACACTCTGCAACATAATTATAGTGCTGCCCTTGGGGAAGGGGATTTTATTTTATAATGAGAATGTTTACACTGTTATGGGGTTCAATCTATCTGGGAGGGAAGGTTAAACTTCTTTCCATTAAAGACAGCCTTATAATGAAAAGCTCTGAAAGGAGAATGGAGTCTAATATAGTAGATGTAATGGCCTATTAAATGATTCACACACACAAAATGAATCAAATTCATTGTATCTTACTGCTCTTTTATGACAAAATTGTTGAAAAAATAAAACTATTGTCAAGATAATTGCATATTACATATACTGTATTACTGTAACTACTATTCTTATTGGGTGACCCAGAGTCTACATTTTAGGGACATTAATAGGACATTACATTTTAAATACTTTATAGTATTGGAATGTTGCACAGAAATCCCACTTTCACTCTGAAGGAAAAAATCAATTCAGACTTAAAGTCATGCTGCAATTCTGCATCATTCTTTTTCAATTAAGTTTTTGCATACATTCTTTATGATGTCATTTCTACATTCCTGCAACAGATGTTTGTTTATATCCCAATTTACCCAAATGCTGCCGTACTAGTCCCTGAATGTAACCTCTACAACCAGCTTGTGTTTCCAAAAACACAGTACAAAAAATGTTTCCTTAAGCTTGTCCCCTCAGTCTACTGCTGAAAATCACCATTCGTGATCATCAAACAATAATGGACACTGTTCTTACAGGAGCTTGAACGCATGAAAAATACCAGAAGAAATTAAATAAAAGTCTTGGTAACATCTCTAAAAAAATTTAATATAAGCAGATCAAAAATGAGGAAACCTTTGGGATTTGCACAAAAGATTGAAAATTTCACATGAGAACTATAATAGAATATTTTGGCCTACTACTAAGAGCTGTGCAATAATAATGACTGACCATTAAGGAGCTGGTCTTGCAAACACACATGCAGATTGAGAAAATCTACATGACTGCAGTCAGTCACCCACAGAACTGTCCCTGTGTGCTCAAGCACACTTCAGAAACCTTGGTTTATTATCTTTTTGCTAATAAATGCTTCTAAAATTCTGGCTGCATTCTTTTTACATGTTGGAAAGCACCAGGATATACCTGGTATTATCATAATGCAAGTGAAAGCACAAATAATACAGGACTGAGAATATTTTGGGCACTTTTACCCAGTAAATAAGATCAGAGTGATTCCAGACTAATGAACAAAACTTGGGATACCACAGACAGTAAAAACTTTAAATTTTAAAAGTTCATAGAAGCCTTTGCTGGTATTCTAAAACCTTTAAAACACCTGAGGATCTCAAATAATTTCAACTCAGCTGAATAAAAATTAAGGCAGAAATTTGAAAGTCACCTGATGGTGTGTATATTTCTTATGAGAGGACAACCTTGCAGAAGTAGGTCCTTATATTTTAATGAATAAAGGACTTAATAAGGCATTTGAAGGTTCACACCTTTTTCTGAGCCTTTTCCAATATTAAGATTTTAACATGTTTGTTATTATTTATGATACAGGGAGTAATTTTAATTACTTATATCCAGCTTCACTAGAGAACCTTTTGAGTGGGGGTGAAAAGTCTAAAAATTCTCATCTGCCACCGGCTATGGAAACTGGCACATTTTAAACACTTCCTAGGCTAACCAAACTTGATGGATTTTTAAAATATAATTTGAAGTCAGTCTAAAATTTGAACCTATTTCACAGCATAAGACTATTTCTTAAAGCTTTTAACATAAAATATTGAGGCAAGAAAAAATACAATTCAAAAATATTTTAATTACAGGAAGGCAGGTGAAGATTTTAAGTTTTGTATTCCTATTACTAGAATTCAAAGTAACATAAATAATCCATATTTTACAATCTGAAGTGAGATTATTTCTCCTGCAGTACACATTCTCCTCCAGAAGGCAAGTCCCAGTTCCTAAGCACCACTCAAATGATATTAAACACAATTGCAATAAAGCAAATTAATAATTCACACCTCAAGAAAGCCAGCATAGGAATGTAAGAAATTAAACCAGTGTATTTTCAGAAAGGAAAGTGGTGGAATAAATAGCAATTGAGTAACCTGGTCCAGTGGCAGATGTCCATGCCCATGGCAGGGGGATGAAATGAGATGATCTTTTAAGTGCCTTTCAACCCAAACCATTCTACGATTCTACAAACTCATTTACCCTGCTTATAAAAGTAAGATACCTTGAGGAGAAGGAAGTTATACCCATGAACAAGATTCTTTGCTATTAAAATTAACAAAATAACCACCCACACAAATGTGATACATAAAGAGACAGAGAAATTACCAATGTAGAAGGTGGCAAAACGTTAATAAAAAATGGCACAGGTTGTTGAGGCCAAAATTCAGTTATTTTCCAAAGGTTCAGTTGCGACTGGAGTGGAAAATCTGAGAGGCAGCTCAATAGAAAGAGAATCCATTAAATTCAGCCCATTAAATAACTGAACTCCTAATTTACCATGAGGAGCCACTCCAAGACAATTTCTAATGGTAACTAATGTTAGACAAGGTAGATTAGCTTGACAGGATGCTCTGAATAGTTTCACATTGCAAGACTACAGCTACTCTTCTTGGAGTGAAATAATGCCAATAACACACATTATCCAGCAGATGCTTTTCAACTGAGGAATTCAGGACTGTGTGTATGTGGGATGAACACTCATTCAACAACCTCTAGCAGAGACGGTCCATCAAATCAGCCACAACTACATTACAACCACATTACCCCAACTTCAGACATCCCTATTACTGCACTGGAATAATGCTGACACACCAAACTTGTTTATTGGTTGCCCACAGCTATTCATGAGGATGTGCAGCTATTCATGAGCTGCACATCCTCCCAAGTTCTTGTGCTTGAGTATCTCCATTTACCCAACAATTGCTCTGTGGATACTTTGATTTTCTACATGAACAGGAATATCATTCCAATTCAAAAAAGGTTAAAAGAGAGTAAAGTAAAAACCAGAGTTTGGACCTCTAAAGACACTGAAGTGCTTAAGTCAAATTTCATATATCCAAACAAAGCATCTTCATCACTGTGAGGCACCCTCCTAGTTAGCATTCACTTTAGGAATTCCAAGTTAATAAATGCTCTCCATTTTTTCCTCAAGGAAAATCCATTTGTTTTCTTTATAGTAGGTCTTTTAAAAGGGAGTCATAACTGACGGATTACAACATGTTTCTACCTTTTCAATCTGAATTTCATAGGAATAAAATAAACCACAAATGAAAGTGCTTGTACCAGGCACGTTGAACCTTTCTTCTTCTATTAGCATATCAGTCTGCAATCATAACTAGATCAATAGCAAAGATATCTGCTTAAAAGAGCACCATGCTTTCTTTTGTCAGAAATTCATTACTTTTTATTAGGGTCATTGCTTGAAAACTTCAAAACACCATATGGACCTAATTGTGGTTTATTTTGGCAAAAAGGAAGACACTGTAGAACAATTGAGGCATTACATTCTACAATTCCATTACTTTCATCCCTCTCCGTTTTATTACTGTGTCATTAAAGGCAACTTGAGTGAGCGAAGAATTATAGTGTCATGTGTACGGGCTAGTAGATTAATAACAAAACACACTCAAGTTTAAAGGTATCTAACAGCTGTTTTCATTATTTTGTGTAAATACGCTTGAAGCATATCTATCTGATTAGTGGATAGAGTGCTCTTCTCTGTCACATGCCATGGGCACTGCTATGTGCAAGTAATCAAAGTGCTCAGAAAATGAGTTTACATTGCTCACTGCTGAAATACACAAATGTCAGAAAGTGACTGCGCATCAAAGCTTAGGCAAATCAGCTGCTGCAAACAAACAGACTCCAATGCACATCGCAGCTTTAAACATTCCTCTGCAGCACAATGACTGAACAGGACTGACTGCCAGCCCAAATGAAGTGATGCTTGTGGAATAATAAGTCGCCAACGTATAGATGTGCTGACAAGTCCAGCATTGGGTACCACAGGAAAGAGCTCAGCTGCTTCCAGAACCAGAGATACACTGGTTTACTACCATAAATATGTCCTGACATCAGGCAACTTCATGAATCTCACACTTTATTTTCTCTCACTAGAAAAAAAAAAAAAAAAAAAAACAACACTTTTTTTTACCTTTCAATATTTCAATTTTTTTTTTTTTAAATTTTCATCACGACTCACTTACCAGGAACCCTGTTAGCTGATCCCTCCATTTATTGGCAACAAAAAGACAACAGTTTAGGCACAGCAAAAGGGTAAAATCCTATTTTCCATATATAGTCACATCACTCAATATGGGTAATTCAAACTCAGATGGCAGATAACACAAGTGAACTCCAAATCCAAGAGATGTGTGATGAAGTTTGAGGAAGGACAGACAAAATTTCATTCACTGAAAGGAATTCCTGCATAAAAAGCTCTTATTTCTGATCTCCATTTGCTTCTAGCACAGATTGAGGCAGTTTTAGTATTAAAACTGCTCTACACAAGGATGAAAGAGCCCTACAGACTCATCAAAATAAGAAAGTTAAAATAAACTCATTCTGACTCCAATGAGTTCAATGGAATAATTTTATCCAAATGCTCCAGTAAGCAAAAGTAAACTGAGGCAAAACAGAGAAGGATGCTTAGAGACCCACAAGACTCAAACATTTTGCCTGAAGATGTTTTTTATTGAGGCACATCTCACCTAACGCTTTCCCAAATCCCTGAGGTTTGTCAACCCTTTGGCACCACTTCTACTTGTCTTCTGAGGGATGCCCAGGCTTTCAAAAAACAACAACATCCATGAACTTGTTGACATCCCATCCCATGAAGAGTTCCAGACCAGGCTGGATGGGGCTTGGAGCAACCTGGTCTAGTGGAAGATGTCCCTGCCCATGGTTTGGAACCAGATGGTCTTTAAAGCCCCTTTCAACCCAAACCATTCCAGGATTTTATGATTCTAAGAGTGATGTCTCAAAAACACTCTTGTTGCAAAGGCAAAGAAGAGGAGAGACAAAAAGCACTAGCCATGATGTGGTTTTCTTCAGAAGCACTAAAACGTCCAGATGAACCCAGTACAGTCAGACAAAAACGTTCCCCTCACTTTTTTTCCCTTCACACAGTGGTCATTATGAATCTGACTAATAAAAATTCAGCCCATCCCAAATGCAGTCAGAGGTTGGACAGAGGAGCAGGATGTACCTTGCAGGACACTGCTCATTTATGAAACACATGATTAATGATCTACAAGTCAATCACTGTGCAGAACACAGAACAGATCCTGAGCTGGAAACTCAGGATCTCCTTCACGGACCAGTTCAGGTCTCAAGATTGAAGTCACCAAGTGACCAACTCCTTGTCCATCTTGTTTCCACCTTCATTTTGGGAATATCATCACAGCAAATGTCTGCAGCTGCCTGGCACTACTCCTATATTGTTTTACCAACCATTCTATGAATTTATCAAACTTGCATTTCAATAGTATTTCGACAGTCATTTCACAACTAAATGTGTCTCAGGAAAATAAAAAAAACAAGGAACCACCCTCCACACTCATTTTTTCACTTCCAGTCTCAGTCATTTAATAATGACCAATTTATACCTAGTGGATGTTGTAAGGATTATCCTGAAACTTAAATAATTCCTCCTCTTTCATGGCATTTATCCTCTGACTGTATTTATAAAGATTAACATATATCCCCTTCTCAACCTTTATTTTGCTAGGACAAGTGAACCATACTCTTTTAATCTGCTCTCATAATACAGATTCTCCTAATCATCCTAGCAGCAATTCTCTACACCTGTTTCACAGTTTAAATTAATCTTTCTTGAGCACAAGTGACCAGAACAACATACTTTTTTTTTTTTTTTCAGTGTTTTACACTGACACATCAATCTGTACATTTAAAATATCTTTTCTATGATGTATGAGATTCAAATACACTTCTTAAAAAAATAAATAAATAAATATATATATATATATATATGGTACGGTGCAGCTATTTAGCTAAACTAAATGTCAGCACATTTTTGGCAATACTTGCACAGCCACCTTTTAGTACATCAAATTGACCAAGAGAAGGAAGATCTGCCTGTTTCTCTATTTAACACCTGTGAGAACTATCAGCTGTAGATGGAAAATGCTCAGGAGTTCAAAGGAGAACATGGCTGTGAATAGCTTGGGGGGGTTTGAGTGGCAAAGTCATAGAACTGAAGATGTAATCCTGTCACAGAGCATTCATGATGAGTATTCTGTCATAGAGAGGGGAACATGCCTAAAACCAAATCCATCCTGGAGAAATTAAATCTGAGGCTCTTCAACCGCTGCAAGACCAGGAGTAAGAGACCTGTGGCTTCCAGACAAAAAGAACTGATAAGGAAGCACAAGTGGAAAGATGAATGTTCTGGTGGTGAGACATCACACACCACTAAAAGGTGATCTAAAGTCTCTTCCAGCCCAAGCCTTTCTATGATTCTCTGGAATCATTACTCCCATGGCTGGTTGAAAATGGAGAGGATGGGGTCTGATGATGAGTCCCAGGGTTGTGTGGGGGCAAGAAATACATATAGCAGGTCATGGATGGACAAAGTCCAGCTTTCTGCAAGTCTGACCTCAGCACTACTCAGCAGTCATTTTAAAGGAAAATGGCATCATTTTATGAGGAATCCACTCTAAAATTTACCAGACTGGATGATTCAACATAATACCTAATTCCTTCTGCCTGGCTGTTGTTACTGCCTGTAACATCGTTTGGAAAACCGACTGAACATAAGGGTATCTTGTTTTATAAAATGCAAAACTACTCTGCAGCAGATAAGTATTTCTCAACAAAAAAATGTCCCGCTACTAAGAAAGGTAATCTAACCCCAAAAGCTTTTTTTCCTACATACTTGAGGAAAACCTGGAGCTGTTGGAACAAATCTAAAGAAAGCCAAGAAGATAGAACAAGATGATCTTTAAGGCTCCTTCCAGCCCAAACCATTCTAAGATAAGAGCCTGGGAAAAGTCCTGGACTTGGACCTCCCACAGTTCTTCCACAACGCATCCCTATGGCTTGGTGCTTGTATGCCCAGAACTGATGAAGCCTCATTACCATTTAGAGATGCATCTTTTCCATAGTAAAGCAGAACAACCTCCTACCTTAAAAGCACTTCTGGCACATTTACGTTGGGATTTTCATATTTTTAAATGTATGCTATCTGAATTATTTAAAGGGAAGGAGAGGAGGATTATTTCATCTGGGAGTCACAACTGAGCAGGGGGAATGTCCAAAATATAAAATATTAAGTATTTGCAAATGCAAAAGCAAAAACAAAACAAAACAAAAAAAACCCACAAAAAAACCCCTAACTAAATTAAAACACTCATTGTACAACAAAGAAATTATCTGTGATTTGGCAAAATTAAACATCATTTAACTTCATCCCATAGGGTTATGTATAAATAAAACATCTGCATTAAGTTGGTCTTACATGTTACATAAAGGTCATCTCCATAGGACTGGAGAGATACGCTTCAATTTTCCTCTTCAATATGTGATTTTATGTATTCCATCATGCAATTTTGCTCCCTTATTCTCTATTCTCTGAAATTCCTATAGAACATCTTCATATCTTCCCCACTGACACTTCCATCTGACAGTACCTCTGACTGGAACCGGAATGGGTTGTCTGCAATCTTGCACACAACAGTGCTTGAAGCAGATCCAACAAACATAAACTTTCAGTCTCACATTTAATAGCAATTTGCCAGGCAATCCAGTCCACCACTCTTTTAAAAAGTGCTGCTTGTTTGCGTTTTGGTTGGTTTAGTTTTTTTCTTCCCAAATTAATACTGCATTCAAGATGAAATGTGGCTTTTTCTAAAGGTACTGCCATTCCCCTACAACTGGGAACAGAGGTTCTTTCATCCTTTCAAAACTGATTTCTGACATTTTGTATTCTTAATGAAGAATCTCTAAAAAATCAGATTTCTCCTCCTATTCTTTATATTTCCTGCTATTTTTAGCACATTACCTGTTTTCTTTTATACTATAGTGTAAGTACTCAGAATATTTAAACAATAAGGTTCTGTCATTGCCTCATGTAGCAACTAAGAAATAAGAAATAAGATACCCAACATGACTGTCTCCCTCTCTGTTACAATCCTGTAAGCATGAAATCCCTTTAAAGGGAAAAAAAAAAAAATCCACCTTCACTTCCATGCAATATTCATGAATTTCATAATAAAAAAATACGAAATTGTTCAAACGTTGAAGGGCAGTATTTTGAAATGCAAAATCCAGCAGGGACAGCCTTGTGTATAAAAACCATCTTTCACACATGCAAATGATTTAAGTTCCTATAGACTGAAAGGGACCTGGACACAGCCAGACCACTCAATATCGAGTTAGTTTTGTGCCACCTTTTTCTACCCCTGTTTACATTGTATTCCCATCAAAACCCCTCAAGCTTTTACCTGACTGCAGGTAAAATTAGGGTATTTAGTTCTTTGCAGGATCCTATCATCAAGCAACAGCTTTTTTCCACTTTGAATAAAAAAAAAAAAAAAAAAAGCCAAACAAACACACAGCTTTATTTTAAGTCTGCCGTGACAATTTTAACCAATTAAATTTAAATTTCACTGATCCTTATGACAAAAATGATGATGCAAACTCTTGGAAGTATTTCATGTCTCAACCATCCTGAACAGGAATGATATTTATCTCAACCCAAGCACTCAGGAGAAAGACTCTACTGTATACTGTAGAAGGAGAAGAAAAGAGACAGAGAGAGGACTGAAGCAGGAAGGTGGAGAAAGGCTCAATAAGGACTTGCATTTATGATGCTTTAAAAAAGATAACATAAATTCCTATTAAATCGATCAAAACTTTTACTAGTTTGGAAACTAAAGTAAAAAAAAAAAATTAAATTCAGAGTAAGTACAGTTGCATAAATGTATTGCAGATAAAATCCCAGGAGACTGAGGAGCACCATCTATACCAGTTGCTGACGAAGGCGTCATTTTCATCCCTTCTCCCATGACATCCTTCAACTCCAAATGCCCACATTTATTGCAGCAAGGTAGGCTATTCTCTTCCCAAGTTGCAGAGAAATTATTATGCATGGAAGTGCATAATAATCCAGTCCAGTCGTGACTCTACCACTGACTTCCTACATGAATATGCACGAATCAATTAAACCTCTGAATGCATCAATTTCCTCCTCTAGTAGTAATGATGATAATAATAATAATAATAGCTGCCCATTGTATAGGGCACTGCATGCAATATTTTTAATGCCTGCTAATGAAATGTGCTATTAATTATTAGGATGTGGTTTGTTTTTTGAAAGCCAAGCACCAGCACGTCTCAACTGTGTATTCAAAGTGACACAACTTGAATATTTCTGAAAAACTGTCCATGGAAAAGTAATATGGAAAAACCTCCTTGAAAAGCAATTGGTATTTAAATCAGTATGAGAAGTAGCTCTTACCAGCTCTGCTGCAGAGAAATTTGCAGCTAAGGGGTTAATCAGATTAGATGGGAGTGGTTATAGGCTCAGTGCCACAGGTTTTGCCCTTTGTGGCTTCTCACATCCCAGACTTGGAAAATATGAGCTGTGATACTGAGAAAGGTAAGAAGCCAGCACAGCCCCATAGTGATAAATGAGTTTGCATCATCTGTCATTAGAACTTCCTGCCAACAGGGTCATTCCCTATTAAATTACCACTTGTCAATGTTTAAAATACTGATTGATAAATGACTGTGCCAAAACTGATAACACGACAGCTTTTATTTTCTAATATTCTTGGTTACCACATTCTGCTACTTCAAGATACAGATATAGTAGGGTTTTTTCCAAGTACTTTAGTGAAAGACAATTTAATCTAATACAAAACTAACAGGTACTGTATAACGATTGGTCCTGATATACATTACATACTATTCTTCTTGCCAAAATAAACCTACTGGTGATTTAGCGATATGGGTAGATCCAAGTTTCACATTTCATCAAATGCTAGTAATCTGTTTTATCAATATAAACTGCATTTTAATGAAAAAATTCTTTTCTTCAGTACACTTCACTTTTAATTCCCCAGAGTATGATAATTCGTTCACGCTGTAGAACAAGAATGTTTTACAAGACCTTAACTCTCCAGAGAAATTTCTCTGTAAATACAAAACGCAAGTTTTATGGGAATGTGTTGTATGCAACATGAGCAGTACCCAACATAATAAAAAAGTGGGCTGCACAGAGAATTCTGCTTAAGTATCCTTGTGAGCTATTGTGAGCCTAAATGGTTATTATGATAGCATTTAGAGGAATACCTATACGACAGATAAAAGAGAGTCAGTAAAATTATTTTTGTCCCTGAATAGATAAAAAGAAATTACTTTTGAGCAAGTTTTGCAGAATGAATATATCCCAGCAGACTCTTCAGCCAGGCCCTTCTCTAGGAGAGCGTTCTTGTTCTGATGCTGCTGGAGCGGTCTAGGGACAAACACTGTGGGGATAAAACTGGCATGTTCTGCCTGGAAGACAAGGCTGGGGTAACAGCTCTTCCATGATCCAGAGGGAGAATGGAAACTCCTGACAGCATGGGAGGAGTGACAGCATGGGAGGAGTGGGTGGAGGAAGCATCATGTGAGAAAACACCGCTGAAAATGAAGGTGTCCTTCACTGAGCCCTCACTGCAGGTGCAGCTACCTGAGTGAGCACTAATCCCAGAGGGACAGGAGGAGCCACCCCAAAGCCAACTGCTACACAATGGAAAGACTCCATTTTATGCCCATTTTAAGCCCACACTGCACTTTCCTCCCAATAAGGGCTGTGTCCCAGATCCTGAGAGCATTCCTCGTGCTCGTTGAGTAACTCTCAATGTGCCAAGACCAATGCTCAAATCCTGCTTGCGGCAGGTGAGGAGGAAAGACATTCTGGGGAGCAATTTCCATCACCCAGCTCTTCAGAAGCAAGCCCCAAGGTAGGAACAGTCTACTGACACTTTCTAATTATGCTAATGACCCATAAACCATGGTGGCAGCGAAGCTGTGCCACTGGAGAGGGCACAGTGCACCACAGAGATGCCCAAGCCACCACCAAAGGCAGTAGGTACCCCCAGTACCAGAGTCACTGCCATTAGCATCCACCTAGGTTAATATATGCTACTTCACTGGAAGGTTAATTAGCCAAAAACTGCTCTTCTAAGCTATCTATGGCTTCCCACATGCAAGACAGTTCACTACAGCTCACAAGGGTACCACTGCTGAGCATCTTTCCCTGCAACACAGACTCATCCCCAGTGCCCACTCATAGCTCTGGGCTCCTGTGAATTCAAGTCTCTCCTTGCTCATTGACATCCGCATTTTTCCAGTTAAGTTCAGCCCTGCAAACCTGATCCAAGTAATTTATTTCTTTTTTTTCTTTTTTTTTTTTACTTCCCCAAAACAGGCTCCTTCACACATTTCAGCACAAAAGATACTGTCAGTGTCTTTTGAAAACTTCTGCTTTACTCAAGAACTCCCTTGACTGGTCCTAAAATACTCTCTAATTGGCAAAATCTGCCTCTCTCACGTTACAACTAAAAAAATATAAGCCTAAATGGTTGAGAATGCCTGGTTAACTGTACTAAGTTATAAAAGCAAATGAAGAAACAAGTCTAAAATCTTTAATTCTACTTCAAAATGTGTAATGCAGATAGCACAAGATACTCACTAACAATTTCCACTTAAAAAAACAAAAACAAAACCTGTTTTTATTTTCTGCTGTAATCCTCATTCTCTCATGTTTCTTTTATATTATTCCACCTCAGTCCAATGGGAATTTTGAGCTCTTAGGAATGTTACTTCATTCTTGCTTATGAAAACATCTTCCACAGTGTGATAACAATAAAGATATACTACAATCAGAGGAATAGTAATAATAACCAAAATCTGAATTAAAATTTTCATTGGAATGAATTCCAAGGAGTACCTAATCTGACCCTGCTTTGCAAACTGCCACTGACAATGCTGGCACAGATGGGATGAAAGAATTCATATAAAATCATAGAATTATGGAATGGCTTGGGCTGGGAGAGAACTTAAAGATCATCTAGTTCTGCCACAGGTAGAGACACCTTCCACCAGACCAGGATAATGGTCCAGTGGGTATCCAAATACAAACTAAGACTTTGCAGAGGTTTTCCAGAGGGTTCTGCTGGCATGTAGAAAAGTAGCAAAGACAACATCAGTCAAAAGGGAATTTCTTCCTTGACCATCATTTTATGGTGCAAAAGTGGAAAAAAGATTTTATAAAAATAGACTCTATTGATTATATAGTGAAAAAAAAGTGGATTTTTTTTACGTTACAATAGAAAATATACTAAAATTAAGTCAATGGCCAGGTAAGTGTGAATTACAGCGTATTTAGCTCTGTGCTATAAATCCTGAGGCTGATACCCAGCACCCATGGCAGATCAGCCACTGCTCTCCACCCCTTGCAATAACAATGCACTGTGAAGGGACAGTCTCAACTCAGAAGGGTTTTCTGTCTCGAAGCTTAGAAACACTCTGATATTTATTCCCACATCATATACTTCACCAGAATATATAAAGAGCAGAATTCAAGTCAGAAATCATATGGGGAGGGTATATACAGAACAGACTTGGCACCACAGGATATAATATGGAAGCCAGTCATTGTCAGAGCCAGAAAACAGGAGGATTAGGTCAGTAAACATCTTATTTTGTCAAATCTTCAAATCCTTTCATCTCTTCTCATTGTTGGATAAGGACCACAGTCTGCTGGGTTAGCTCTGGGAACACCAACACAGGTCCTAATGACAAACATTTATTAAAAAAATATTTTATATAAAAAAGCATCAACAACTTCCCCTCAGAAGTAGAAAAGCAGCAGTTAGAGGCCCATTTGAAATATTTAAATACACATTACAAATTATAGTGGTGCTTATCATAGTATCCACAAGTGTTTCCTAGGATATCCTTCATCATTATACCTCCCCTCTTAAGTGATCATTTACTATGCTGCTTGTGCTGTTTGTGTCCATCACCTACAGTAATTTCATTAAAAGGTAGATATTTCACAGGATTAACTCCTGTGACATGATCCTTCATTACACTGGTTTTGATCAAGGCTCAGATATGTTTTATTTTGCCCTACAACTGCAATATTAATCTAAAATAATCTTAAAACGCTCCCTGTCACACATATGAGGATGATTTCTCAGATCACCTCTCTCTCCCCAGTCCGAATGTAGATTATGTCTCAGACACAAACACACCCTGAGACATTCACACGCAAAATAAAAGAGGTCAAAATAAAAAAATAAAAAACCCACCCTGGTTATTTTGCCTTCAGAATTTTTAAATATTTTCCCAACATCTCAGCAAAATTATGCATTTTAAAAAGACTGCAGGCACTGAAATGATTGTCAGTCATGCAAATAATCACTTACTTACACTGTATGAGTTTGGTTTGGATAAAGCAAATTACCATTTGAAAATAACTTGAAAAACACTCTGGGCTAAGAGCTTGCTTTATAAATTTTAGCTTGGCCACAATTTTTCTTAACCTTTTTCTCCTCAATCTTCATTCAGTCACTATACGAATACACCCTAAATTAAAAAAACAGCTTTGAATTGCCACAGGTGCATTCAACTTTATGTAAAACATGTAAAGAAATAACAAATATTTGCTGCAGCTGAAGGTCAAAATCCAAAGAACCTCAGAGTCAGGCAGAAGCAGCCCCTCAGATTTTTTTTCCTGTCTTGATATTGGGCACCATCTAAACACCTGAGATCTTACATCTAGAATTAGTAGTTGAATAAAATATTTATTAGATATAACAGAGCGGACATTAATCTTTGTTTCTAATCACTCTGCTGTGAAAGTTTTACTATCACACAGTTGTTTATGAACATCCTAATTTGGCCCATCAGTATTGAAAAAAGGTTTTTGATAAAGTTTCAAGTGCAGTGACCACAGCAAAAATAGGAAAGGTGTCCTGCCTTGTGAGTGGGATTTAATATGAGA
The DNA here is from genome assembly GCF_009819655.1 of Sylvia atricapilla. NCBI lineage: Eukaryota > Metazoa > Chordata > Aves > Passeriformes > Sylviidae > Sylvia > Sylvia atricapilla. The sequence continues at coordinate 34,920,603 of NC_089146.1, forward strand.
GCAGAACTCTAAAAGAGCACTCAGTGAGATGTGAGATCTTCCTACTGTATCAGTTTGGGTAGCAGGCTAATGATTTTACCCACCTAATCACCTCCTGCTTTGGACAAACGAGCGCTGTGCATATGATGACTTCAGCCTAATTTGTCAGATCTTGTCTGACCCCATCTGCCAGGGCTGACAAGTCCAAAAGAGCTGATGTAATATATGAGACAGGGTTATCATAACTTCATCTCCAAAACTAGGTCTGGGCCACATGATTCCTAAGGTATGCCAAAGCCCCGGGAGCCTCTGGAACTGGCTCCATGTCAAATATGCTGAGCACCCACAGCATTCCCTGCACTCAAAAGCTTTGGACTCTAAGAGGGAATAGTAGATCCTAAAAGATATGCAGGTACTGAACTACACTGCCATCCAGGCAGACAACTCCCTAAGAAACACTGCAGGATTTTAACCCACTTGTCAAAAATAGACATTTAAATATTGAACTTTTGACATTGATTTCTCAATGATGTGCATCAGTGTTTTAGAATATAAAGTTCTGCAAGACACTGAAACTCAAATCTTGCAGTTTGAGTACATCAGCAGGTGCACGACCTCAGCTCCTGCACTAAAAATTTCTCTACCTCAAACTACCACACATGTATATTAGCCTTTGAAATAACTCTTAGGCTGGTCAGGGACAAAGATCTCAAGTGTGGCCAGAACTTATTATCAGATCAAAAGGCATGCTCTTGCAAAGTCATTGCAGTGCTTCCCATCCTTATTTCAGAAAAAAAAATGTACCCAGCATGTTGTTGGGTTTAAGAGTATAATCAAATTGCAGAATCACACTCTATTTAGTGCTGGTCCCACTGAAGCAAAGTTCCTGTTCGGTGGGAGGAGAGTCCCTTGTAACAGGAAAAACAATTGTGCCAGGTTTAATCAAAAGTGAAAAGGATCCTGTGAATGTTCCCTTTGAGCCACATAACCCACTGCTAATTTCAAGACAAGCTCTGAAACGAGGGCAATAAAAAACGTCCTTCAGAGTAACCGAGGAAGAGCGAAGAGCAACTTCTGCTGCAGCAAATGCCAACATCTGCAAGTGTGCTCCCTGCCACAGGAATGCTCCTGCCTACCTGGAAAGCCATAAAAAAAAGGTAGGGGAGGGAGGAGAGGATGAAATAGCTCCTTGGCTGCAGGCTTATCACTTGCACTGCTCTCCAGCACTTCTGTCTCGTCCTTGACCTCCTCTGCACAAAAATGCCGAGGAGCAGGCAACTCCTGGAAGGCTGAAACAAGTGGGAAATCACTCAAACCAGTGAGAAATCACCCATCCTGAACGATGCAAGTTTGCACGACAGGCACTGAGGACAGGCTCTGCTGCCTCAATAGCCTCTGATTATTGAAATACATTTATCAATTAGGCGATTTTGCATATTATCAAACTCATTCATTAATGATGCTTTAGCTGATTAGTTAGAACGTCACCATAAATACAGAGTTTTGACAGGCTGGAGGCGATTCATGACGTGGAAAATGTACTGACCTGTTCACATCAGGAAACCTGACTGGAAAATAAAGAACTTGGCACTTCGGTCTGATTATTTTTTCCAGATCCTTAGGTCTGTGGTCAGGAATCAGCTTCATAAATTTTCCAATGGATTTAAGAAAGGATTCCATATTAAAAGCAGAGTTGAACACCACAACATCAGCAACCAAACTGTAAAAAGTGGTGAAGATTAATGAACATATTGCTGCCACAAAAGGAACAGAATTATTCTGCAGGCAAAGGAAATAGGATACACATTCTCATAAACAAGCAAAAGGTGCAAGTAGATGCTAATTAAAATCAGCCTTTTTCATGTGAATTAGGAGTAGCATAAGTACCTTAATCAGGAATGTCTTAATTTCTCTCTATTCACTCTTTGAAAACATGTTTAACCTTTTTAAACTAATAATAAATTACTATTACTAATCTAAAGGAGCACATCCTCTTCTAGCTGTGGAATTTTAATCATAAAATGGTAAGTATAGTGTTACTAACATCATCTCTCAAAAGCATTATAAACAGATAAGGCCCACTGTAATCTGACTTTTGTAGAATTAAAGTTGGAAAAAAATGAAAATTGCTCAGGAACATTTTTTATTGAAGGAACAACTTACCTTTGGTTAACCTACCTTCAACTGACCGTGTGTGTCAAGCAGCAGGACACTAAAGAAATGGAATGTTATTTTAACCTGTGCAGATGTAATCCTGATCCAGAGTATATCCAAGATATATAAAAATAACATACATAGCATACAATATCCCTCCCCTCCAAAAAAGTTTAAAAAAATTGGCATATAAATTTAATGTTTTATTTCTACTGCTGTGCTCTAAAATCGACCAAGTAATAATTTTAAGATGGAGTTCAACGATAATGCAGGTATTATTTCTCCACTTAGAGTCAGTCTGGAGAAAATAAGCAGCTATAAAAAACCTGAAGTATCTGGAAGTTTATCCTGGCAGTGCTGCCACAATCTGAGCTACACCAGCACACGCAGCACTAACTGAGGTAAGAAATGCTTTATGGCCAGTTGGTTTTCTCAATATGTTATATATTGTAATACAGACCTACAGGTCAGAAGATACATTGAGGACATGTGTTCATAAGTCACAGGGCTGGAGAAAAGTATATTTGAGGTGAGAGGCTGTCATTCATCCTCTCTGCATCTTTCTGCTGTCTGGTCAAGAAAGAGAACTGACACTGCTCACCAAAGCAGCAGGAGTCAGCAGGAAAAGCAAAGAAACTCCAGCATTAGAGAGAAATAATCCTTTTCAAGCTGACTGCAGGAGCTGAAATGCTTTCTGGCATGTTACCCTCTTCCCCACCTATGGTTTTTAACCCGTTGGAAGCCTCAGTTTTGTACAAAAGTCATCTTTTCTGCACTGATTTACACATGACATGAGACAGGAGCCTGACAAGTTTCTGTGCTGCTCTCTGACACACAGAAAAGGCTCCAACAACATCATCTCACCTTCTCTTGTGTGTGAAGTCTTATCTGCCCTAACTCCCTCCTGCAGGCTCTGCAAATCAGGGGCAAGTTAGAAAGATGAACTCTTTAGAAACATCAGGTACAAAAACGAGAATCCTTTTTTTTTTAATGATCCAAAGCACCAACCTGAAGGTTCAAAGTGCTCTAATTTTAATTGCCTCCAAAACCTCTGTGTAGAAGTGGAAAAGTACATTTTCCCCATTTCTAATGTATTTGGAAGATGGGAAGATGGCACCTCTTTGCAGATGACCACTGGAGCGTGAAGAACAATACAGAGGACATGGCTTCCATTTTCTGTTTAACTGGGGTTTCAGCAGAACAGAAATGGGATTAATATTATGTAACTACATGAAGAAAATACCGGAGGCTGAAGAGGACAGAATGGAGCATGTATTGCCCCATCCCTGGAAGTGATCAAAGCCAGGTTGGATGGGTTTGGAGAAACCTGGTCCAGTGGAAGGTGTCCCTGCCCATACCAGGAGGTTGGAACGAGATGGGCTTGAGAGTCCATTCCAATCCAAACCATTCCAGGATTCTATGATCCGTAAAAATCATTGTTACTTATCTAATAAGAGAAAATCCTTAAAATGCATATTTTGAGGATAAATGTTTGTCAGTTTACAACAGATGTACAAAAAGTAACTGCCAAAATAAAGCAAAATATATATACAAAAAAATATTCCTTTCCTAGTGCCAGAAAACACTTCTTTTTGTTAGAACATCTGAAAATGGCTGCTACTGTTTTCAAAAGATCTTTCACTTCACTTTCCCATCTTTACAGCTCAGTAAGTGAAACATGTTGCAAACACTGTGGCAGAGACAGCTGCAGAATAGCCAGAGCATACACAGATCATTAATTGAGAAATTTCAACATAACTGCCTTAGATTATAAAGATGCAAAAGCTTAACTTGCACCTTAAAATGCTCAAGCCCTATTCTTAATATTTCTTCCACCAAGAGAGAGGTGAAAAAGATCATGGAAACAAATTTATTTCAGTTTAAAACAAGTGAGTTTTGCTGTTTCACTTAGGTCTGTGCAGTGCCTAACCACAAAGCTTTTCAGTGGTGCTGTTATTAACTTCTTTCATTAACTCAGATTCGAGAAATACATTTGTTTTTAGCAACAATAAAGGACCGCAGCCTTTAAAACGTCTGGGTATTTTAGCACTGCACAATTTCTGAATACTAGATGAAAGAAATATAAGGATTTATCTGGTATGTTTACTGCCCTCTCTTCACAGGAAAAGTGCTGCAGTACATTTTAATTTCTGTTTATTTCCCTAAAACCCTCTCCATAATTTCAGCTGGATGCAGTAAAAGCTATGGCCAAGCACGAGCTGAGTAGCTGCAGCTTTGTGAAGCATCCATGAAACAAACAAAGCATCAATTTCAGCCAAGGCACAGGTCAGAAATCCCACCAACAATGGGTACACCATGGTAGCATTGATGGACTTTATACAATAAACTGAGCTGATTTTTTAGGGCAAAGTGGTTCAGCCACACTGATTTTATCAAGCTCCCCTCAGAACTCTGCTGGTACCTCACTTTGCTACAGGGTCGTCGTTTATAGAATCACAGAATAGCCCTGATAGAAAGGGACCTAAATCCCATCCCATTCCCCCCCCTGCCACAGGACACTTTCCATCATCCCAGGTTGCTCCAAACCCCATCCAAGCTGGCCTTGGACACTTCCATGGATCCAGGGATCCAGGGACAGCCACAGCTTCTCTGGGCATCCTGTGCCAGGGCCTCGCTGCCCTAACAGCGAAGAGTTTCTCCTTAATATCCAACCTAAACCTACTTTCTTTCAGTTTGAAGTCAATCCCTCATTTCCTGTCACCATGTGCTCTTGAAAAACATTACTATAAAATAATTAATACACAAAATTCGATACAAATTAAAAACAGAATAATAATTAATACCAAAAAAAGTATATGGAGAAGGACTCCTCAGGTTTACAATGCTGTAGACAGAAGGACACCTTAAATAACGAGGAGCAGTGAGAGTCACACCTACCACGAAAGAATCTGGTTGTATCCATACTGAAAATCCCTTTCCTGGCATTTCTGGACAGGATATGCCAATTGGTTCTCATGGAAGTAGAGGACCTTTTTCAATTTGCCAAGGTCAGGGCGGAGGGCGGCGAGTTCAGCCAGGTTAAGCACCGAGCTTGCAAAGAGGATCCTGGAAAACAAGGAGAGCAGTGTTTACCACCGGCGAGCGTGCTCACAGGGGTCACCCCTTCCCCTGCTCCCCACTCCCTCCCTCCCCAAGAAAAACATAACCCCTATAGGGACACATCAATAGCTAAGCCTTAATACCATGTAGCAGCCTTCGAAGTTTTGATCTCTTAAAAAGCAGCTGCTAAGAACCCAACAAGAAAAGCACCGAATCTCATTGGTCTTCCCAGCTCAGTTACAGAGAGATGCAAAATAAAATAATAATAAAAAAAAAAAAGCTGGATGGATTTTATTGAAAAAGGCAAGAAAAGCTGTATCTGAAGGACAAATGGAACAAAGATAAGGCTGACTAGGGAATACTTTGCTTGCCAGTTTCATTACACTTTACTTCTTTATGCAACCAACTCCTGAAATTCAATATATGAGCAGGAATGGCACATGTTCATGTTATGACATAAACCCTTTTGATTTATGCAGTGCACTTATCTAGTATGGTCTGCTTTTCTTTTTTTTTCTTTCCACCCTTTTTCTGTTTTATTTTCACATTTTTATTAGGTATCCTTTATAATGAAATGTTGTTTCCACCCTTGCACCCCAGTCCTGCCGCTGCACTCCTGCTTGTTCCACAGTCCACAACACTGCACACATCCTTCAATTAGATAAAGCAGCCACAAACTACACTAACAAGCTGCTATCTTAGCCTTGTGCAACTTCCCAGGCTATCAGAAAATGAATGTATTTAAATGTGTAATATGAAATCTTGACTCTACTGTAACCAGTAGCAGGTTTCCCTGCATTTCACCAAAAGCATGGGAGCATCTCCTGGCCTCTGGCTAGCACTGCTTCCAAGCAAAGTGAATCCTGAACCTGCAGAGAGCTGCAGAGCCTCAGACATTTGTGTCCTGTATTTCTTATCACCGGGGATTAAAAAAAGAAAAAAGTGAGATCAGGTATCTATTGCACATAGAGCATTAAGTTTTATAAAATACTTTTCAACACAGTCTGTTTCTGAATTGTTTTTTCTTTTGCTACCCACTATTTTAGTAATTCAGATTCAGAACTGATTTATGCAATGTTTTATTCTTTTAAAATATTTTTTTCCTACCATTACTCCCATTCTATTTTTACATGAATTCTGCGTTCAAGATTACTGCTGAACTGACACCACTAACATGACAAACTTCTGATTCTGGCTGCCAACCTCAAAACTCATGAACCTCCCCAGACATCCACCTAGATCGTATATATTATATCATATCATATGTCTGCTAACTTACAACCTTCTTAGATAACCTGTATCTACAGAACAAAACTTCCTAGGGCATGGATCCTGTATCCATCTTCATCAACCTGGGTCAATGCTGATCTGAAAGGCTTACGAAAGTAAGAGGCGACTGTTATTGCCCTGTTCATCAAATATTTGATGGTTCTAAAGGGCCTGTCACGCAGAATGCCAATTAAGATATGAGCTCAGGTTTATTATGAGCCATACTAGGAAGAAAAAATGGTTTTAGCTAAGTCATTACTTATTTGTCACCGTGAGTAATGACCTCTGGACCTCATAACGACCTGGGTGCCAGACTCAAAGCAGAGCAGGAAAAGCTTCCTGGGGGCAATGTGAAATCCCTGCTCAGCACTAGAGTGACAAAGAAAAATGCAAACTGGAGAAAATGTACCCCAAAACCTGCAAAAAATGAGAAGAAATGGTTGCTTGGGAAAATTTTGGCTAGTGTCAGGACAAGAGGGAATGGTTTCATACTAAAAAAGGATACGTTGACACTAGATAAAGGAAGAAAATCTTCCCTGTGAGGGTGGGCAGGCCCTGGCACAGGTTGCCCACAGAAGCTGTGGCTGCCCCTGTATCCCTGGCAGTGTCCAAGGCCAGGTTAGACAGGGCTTGGAGCAGCCTAGGATAGGGGAAGAAGTCCCTGCCTATGCCAAGGCACTGGAGCAAGATGAGCTTTAAGGTCCCTTCCACCCCAAACCATTCTAGGACTCCATTTCTGGATTGCATTATAGTTTGTCTTTTCTTTTACTGATTTTTCAAAAAAATCTTTTCTGCCATGAGTTAGGGAAAAAAACTGGACTGATACAGGATGGTATCGATGAATCTGTCTAAGTTTGAAGGAAGAAAGTAGAAAAAGACAGCACATTGGAACTGAAACCATGGGAAGCAGCACAGAGCAAGGGTGGGAAGTGCTGACAGCGGAAGTGCCAAGCTTAACACACTGACTGGAGAGAAAAGGGCAATGGAGAGCACAATGAGAAGAGACGCAAGAAATAAGCTTGGACAAAACCATGATGCCTCTTAACTTGCTCAGATCAACAATGGAATAATTAGGAGAAATAAAAAAAAGATGGTTACAGCCACAGGCAAAAAACCCAGTGTCTGCAGTCTTGGCTTAGGCAAACTGGAGGAATTCAATAGCATCATGAGAGCATGCTGGCTCCTAGCATGGCAAAAAGGCTGAAAACTTGGAAAGCTTGCAAGAGGTAGAGCTAAATTTTCTCCACTGTAAATAGAAAGTGATAAGACTCAACTAACAAGCAGATCGCTTATCACTGCCCAGCTCAGCACAATAAACTGGTGTCAAGAGAAAACTGTGGTGACAACTAGCAAATTCAGATGTAGAGCCTGAAACAACATTTCCTATGCTTCTTACAGCAAGGAAAATAATTCAAATAAAACCACTGATTAGAAAACACTCTCGATTCACTTCCGTTGCTTCGCAGCACTTCCAGAATTTATCCCGATTCTGAGAGACTCTCATGGCTGCTTCTTTACTGGCAGAGAAGCTGCTAACTACCAGCACTAACCAATTTCCCTGGCTTTACAAGCTTAAATAACACCTGACAGCACGAGTCCCCGTGAACATGCCCACAGAGCAGCCGCGCTCGTGGCTAATGGACTCACGCAGGGCACTGGAGGATATGCTGGAGTGTATTTCCATTTAACACCTATTACAAGGGGAAGAAAGGAAAGTTTATTATAATGGAACGTGCGACATAAATATATGTCAGTTGTCATTCCGTGTGACATCAACTTTCATTTTACCTCGGGTTATTATTTAAGTAATAAATCCTAACAAGGTGAGCTTTATCATCCCACAGAGTGTATCCGGGAGGTAGAGACACAAGGTGATGGCAAGAACGTTCAAAACATGATAATTCCTGACAGCTGCTGCTTGAGCACAAGTTAAATTGAACAGTTTATCTCAGCATAAAGATGTTATAAGGTTTTATGTTTAATTTAAAAAAATTAACATAAAACCCAGAGAAAGCGGAGTTAGGCAATCTTTCACAAACATGACATACTACAATCACTGTATAAGCTGGATTAGTACTTATTACCATGCTACTAGAGAATTAAGCTGTTTTTAGACCACCAAAGAGCTTTAAATTGCAACTTTTGTCTCTGTAAGAGAAACCTATATTTAAAACGTCTGCTAAATTCAAATTAACAGCTACATCATTAACTTACCATCTCACAAAACCCCCTACAATTCAACTGCTATTATGGTGTCCTTATCGAGACCTATCAACACTGCAGCATTTAATATATACAGTGCTCTCCAATAAATACAGCGAGTGAATCCTCACTAAACCTGTGCTGAAGGTCACATTCCTAAAGCTCTGCCCCAACTCTCCTCTCCAAAACGTCCCTGAGCATTTTGCTGTGTGACAAGTGACCTTCTTGCTCAGAGCAGGACCATCTTATGTGTAGTGGCCCCACTGCCTTGAAGACTGGCCAGATTTCAGGGCCACCATCCACACAAGCTGCAGTCTAAAGGCATGCTTGTGCTTCATCTGAATCAGCTCACAGTTCTTCTGAGGAGCTGCTTGTGTGAAATTAGTAAAGCATGTGCTTAAGTAAAATAAATATTCCTTGGAAGGAAGCTGAGTGCACTTGTGGGTTCAGAAATGTGACATGTCCACAGAATTCCCTGCCCTTTGCTACTGTCTTCCCCTTTATTTCACTCCAAAGGACTGAGAATCAGCAAAACATAAAAGCTTTTTTTTTTTTTTTTCTTTTTTTTTTTTTAATTACCAGCAGACAAAATGACTAATACAGGTTTCCATTCATATCAAGCAAATTATAATAGTGAAGGTGCTAAAGTATTTTTATTTGGCTTTATAAATCTTCTTTGTGTCACGCAGCCATGATTTACTCTTTTATGACATTGCCCTAAATCTTTCAATTAAATTCCCATGCAACTTAACTAAAAACACATTTTGCCTTCCCCTTGGGAGACCACACAGGGCATATTTATGTATCTATGGATATGGAGGCTGAACTCTCCAATCCACCAGGCTTATAGAACAAAGAGAGTTTAAAAGAGCACCTGATTTGTAGTGGAATGTTCTCCAGTCTGGCAGAAGCTGTGCATGAAGGACAGACAAACATGGTCACTATTTGTGTGGCTGTACAGGTAACTCAGCTCTCCCTGGAAAAGGGGGATTCTTGTAGGATACAATCCTGAAGCAGCAGCAGCAGCAGGGATTCTCCTGCTCCACAAATAAAATCCAAAGCCATAATTTTCTGCTGCAAAACAACTACATACACAGTAAAATGAGTTTATGATTGAAGATCTGGCAGTCCAGAAAAGAGCTGTGAGCACCCTTCATCCTCCAGGAGCAGTATTACAATACAGCAGACTAAAATTCGGATATGGCTACAAATATGAGCCTTTTAGGGGAAAAAAGGGTACTAAAATAATACTGTTCAGTAGATGGCACTGATTGAACCAGTGAGGCCCTGGCACAGGGTGCCCAGAGAAGCTGTGGCTGCCCCTGGATCTCTAGAAGTGTCCAAGGCCAGGCTGGACAGGGCTTGGAGCAACCTGGGATGGTGGAAGGTGTCCTAGCCCTTGGTAGGGTGGAATGGGATGAGTTTAAGGACCCTTCCAACCCAAACCATCCTGTGACTTTATTTCTGGATTGCACTAGAGTTTATCCAAACCATCCTGCTCTATGTTTCCCCCTTAAAGGCCAAGGCAAAGCCAGGAGGTTTGACCACAGACATGCACCTAGAGAAACAAGGGCTCCAAAGGTGATAGAGGCTTTCAGCACCTCCAGACCAAACCTCGTGGTTATGGCTCCTCCATCACACAGTTTTCCTTGATTTCAATCCAGCAATGAGCCAAGTCCATGAATTTGGTTTTATCTTTCAGATGTAAACTGTGTCTCAAATAGAACTGTTAATGCCTGCAGTCTTAACAGACCTATTATTTTTGTTTTTTATTACACGCCTTTTTATACGATCAACTTACAGAAGTTGCATTTCTATCACTAGCCCAAGAACACACAAATTACCACCACATATAAACTGCTTTTCGTTTTCCCATTACACAGTAGACAACACCGAGTTTCTAAACAATAAATACTAATAAGTGGTAATATGTGACAGTAGACAGTATAATAAATAATAAATTAACAATAATTTTTTGACATGGAATGTACAAATGTCAAAAATGCTTATAGATTTTTTAACTCATAAATTAAGGTTTTTGTAGATAAAGACAATTTGCAATGTTTACAGAAATAATTAAGTCTTACTATTTTAATGGTCTTTATTTTTCAGAACAAATCACACGGGTTGTCATGCCTTTCATCTTAATTAGGCCATGTGTTTGTCTTATTTATTTCTATGTACTTTCATAAACGTTTACAAATATTAATTGTAAAGAAAAATATTTTTTCCTCTTGCTGTAATTGCTATATGTACATACAGTACAGTGATAAATATTCATGGCTGCTTCCAGTTCAATATTTAGGATTTGGGAGTGGCCTTGTATGTTAAAATACAGCAGGAAGGAACTGAGGTTTCAACTCATGCTGCCAATCCCTTCTTTTTATACATTTTTATTTTAAAATACACCATTTCAAAAATTTAAAAAGATACATAAACACATTTTTTAATTTGCAAATCATTTGGATTCTCTCACAATTCCTCCTTACCCCTCTGATTCTTTATTCCAATGAGCCGATCAGAGTATTTATGTTCTTGAATCAAATCTCAAAGAAAATTCCAGGCCAGATCCTTAGCCTACACAATTGAGAACCAGTCTTAAACACTTTTATACTATTTTTAATGTCCTTCAATTCAAAAAGATATCAAAAACTATGTGAAAACTGTGAATCAAAATTACTTCTCTATGTAATATCAAGAAGTAAGCTTGAAAGAGACTCTCACAGAGCAGACCTTTGAGAGGGGTGTATTCTGTTTGGACTCCTTGGCTTTTTAGACAATGACACTGAAGCTTCTTGAATTTTATTAAGTGTGTGCAGTACTATTTTTTCCCCTGATTTGTAATTAAGTTTGGCTGCAATTAATTACTGACAGATGCACATTTTTACTTTAGTGGCCAGATTGTTCACCATGGGCTACATCGGCCTCTCTGTTCCCACGAAGGGAGAGGTCAGGACCAAGCAGTCAGATCTGTGGTGATGGAGGAGGGAAGGAGAAACCATGAATCCACATCATCCTCCTCGCTCAAATTCCATCAGCAGCAAACGGTGGAGCAAAGGAATTTTATCAGAGCAGAGAATAAGCAAATCAGAATAACCCACTAGTGAAAGGTAGCTATTGCTGGGTGGTTTATATAAGATGGACAGACTATCTCTGCTCAAATAAGTGCTGTGATAGAGCAAAGAAAAAGTAGGAAGCAAGATAAACAGAGGACATAGTAACTGAAGGCAAAAAATTCACCACAGGTAAATATGCAGGATGCAGTGATGTATATTGAAATGACATTCTGAAGAAAAATGCTTGCGAAACTGATGTTCTACTCAATTAAGTAACGTTTAAGCAGCATTATTTATTGGTTGTAAGGCTGCAAATTAATTTAATTTGGTATCTTATCTGTCCAGCTCTGGAGAGAAGCCAAACATGTCAAATGCCTGGCATGAACAACGCAATATGGCCAAGGGGTTGTAGCAGCAGGGAGAAGTCCTGGGGCTATACATAACTACAGTTCTTAATCTGAACAGCAAGCTTTGAGCATCGTTACTTCACATCTCCTGGTGTCAGCTTGGATCCAGGATGGCACAGAGCAAACAGTCAACATCTTGGATATATGGATACCACTGCAAGCAAGGCTGATTTATCCCACAGAAAGGGAACCAAACCTAGTGCAGCACAGACCCACAATACTGAGGGCTTCCCTTAAAAAAGGTTTCTATCAAGAGATGCTCGCATAAAGTAGACCAGCAAATGAGTGGAACTAATTTTCCGTTATTTTAGTACATTTTGGCAAAGAAAAAACTAAAAATCTTGCCCCAATTTTCAGGTTTACACGTTTTTTATTTTAAAACCACAGAAAAGCTGCTCACTTTGCACAATTGCAGAGAAAATCATGGAATTTCAGAATTGTTTGGTTTGGAATGGACCTTAAATATCATCAAGTTCCAATCCCCTGCCACAGGGAAGCTTTGCTGACTGTTTAGGGTTACATTTCAAGTGCCCTGAAAATCCTGTCTTCCAAAGTATTCCAGACTGGTTTTTATTTTGTTTTATGCACCTTGATAGCTAAACAGTCTTTTTTTTTTTTTTTTTTTCTTTTTTTTTTTTTTTTACAGGAATTTGAAGACTGTGATTAAAAGGAACTTAGCTTTCTTAGCAAATGGCTTTCACATTTTTCTAATATCCCACAGCTCTGATTTAATCTTGAGCAATCCACAAAGAGCAAGTCCTTTAAATTTTTTTTTTTTTTTATGGAACCTCTTAGCTAATTTTACCGAAAATCTCCCACTCCAGAGCATCAACCCAAGGCATAACTACTGCCTAAGAATGAGGACCCTCAGGAAAAGCAGGATTCTTCCCAGAAAACTAATACAGTCCTCGAAAAAACTCAGACTGTCATAAAACCTGAGCAGCTGGCAACTCTGTCACCATGAAGTATCCATATGGAAGACCGAGATGTGTCAAACTACCCAAAACGAGTTTGGATAGTGCAGAAGATGGAATAAATAATTCAGTATCTTCAACACTTTCAACAGCAGGTAGTAGATATGCTACCTGCTCCTACAACGTGCCAAAATGTAACATGCGAGTGAGAGCGAGCGAGAGAATGTGAGTGTCTCCAACCTGTTTTCATGAGGATATTTTGCTCGAGGAACTTCTCTTTTTAGAGGCATATGATCTGTATCAGATGTTTGTCAGGAGCAAGCAGCACTACAGAACATTAGGAATAACTTAGTGATTTTCAATATATATTCACAAAGTGAATTCACAAAGTCCTCCATATACGTGTATTAAAAAAAAAACAACAAAAAAAGTGTTTTTATCAAATATTACCAAAAAAAAAATTTAAGGGGAAATATGTATTTCTCCCAAATGCCCTTCACACTTCTAGAATATTTGTTGCTGCAGCATAGTGACAACTTTCCTGCCATAATATAAGCTGAGCAAACTATTCCATGTGCTCAGCAAAGTGGCAATCAGATCCACAATTTAAATATTTCTGCTCCATGTTCATGACATAGTTCAACTATAAAACTACATTGTGTAGTGTCAGTCTTCTGTCATCTCTTCCTGTGAGAAACACTGGTGCATAAACCTTCATCATTTACACTCAGAGAAGATAAAATGACGCTTCTGTTCCCCAAGAAATTAAAATAATTTAATGCTTAAGGGTCTCCAGACCTGTCTTTGGAGGGACAAACTCCTTCCAACACAGATTTATCAACCAACGCTTCATCAAAAACACAGGGACAGTAGGTAGACTGATATTCAAAAGCACATCAATAAGGAAAATGTCAAGTTTTGTGTACTGCACACTATTTTGAGCCCCTCCACTTTCTGATTAGAACATTCCTGTAACTCAGCAAAGCCCACACTCGCTACCAGATTTGAAGGATTGCACTGAAATGGCTGAGCGACCGACTGAAGTGAGATTTCAAAGAAGTGAGACAAACACTCGCCTAAATTCAAAAGCTGCCAAACATATTTCATCAGACTTTCAAAAGATAATTGTTTTGTCTGTTCTGAATTAAGCTTTAAGTGCTTTAAGAAAGGTTTCTCTACAAACATGGCTAAAGATCACAAAGGAGAGCATTTGGAATGAATGGAACCCTTCAGTCATATATTTATTTAATATCACTTGCATCATGCCTGGCATATACCATAAGCTGCTTTATTTCCATTTCCATAACATGATTTTAAGGATAATCTATACTGATGTCCTACCATTTTATTTCACATGTTACCATAACAGGGCTTTTATTTATAATGCAACCAGGGAAAGAGAAGAAAATAAAGAGTCTCAGCTCTGCAGCTTGGAGCTCCTGACACAGAATGTAACAGACTGATGCAAGAGCTGAGACAAACAGGAGAGAATTCAAAGAAAAAGAGAATATGTCAAACTCAGGAGAGGATTTAACAGCCATGGAAATGAAGCCTCTTGCCCATTTTTCTTCTCCAGCTCCTGGCTGAGAGTTTTCCAGGGTTGACAATGACATCAGACATTTACAGTCATGTTTGGTCAACTTATACAACACAGATCTGATCCTTGAGTGAGCAACCCATACCTCAACACTGCAAAATGCTGGTATTTCCCCACATGCAAAAACCCAATAACAAAATAATAATTTACTAAAAATACTTCTAGGTTCCCACATTATTCACAAATCATGCTTTCCCAGCACTACTCATATGCAACTATCACTTCAGAATTCTTTTTATCATTAAATAAAGCATGCAGTGCTAACTTCCCAATATTCCCCAGGAAAACAAAAGAGAAATATGTGTCTTGGGGGTTGAAATCATATGTTAAAAAGTCAGAACACCACACCAGATGCTTTCTGATCTTTAAGATCAAGACACTGAGGCCAAGGCTTGTTTATCAAGGACCATCAAGCAAACCAGGGCAACAGTGAGAAGTCAGGAGCCCAAGCCAGAGCTGAAGATAAGTGAATGTCATGGTCTAGTGATTTAATCAGTTCATGTAAGATCATGTAAGTGTTTATGTATCTTATGGACCCTGCTCACCACAGTACCCGACAGGTTTCCCAAAATATTATCTTTGTGATAATACGCACGGAGCGATACAGCGTTTTCAGATCTCGTATCTCCACTCCCAGAGATGTACATGCACAGATGTCTGCGTGCATGCCCATGCAGACACACGACACAGAAATACTACATACGCACATATTTTCTAGCAAAATCCACCATAAAACTATGAAACGTTCTGAATTGAGCTATTTAAACTGTGGCCAGGAAAACTGTTGACAAGAGCTAATTTGTTATTGAAAAAAGATTGTGCATCTCTCCACGACAGAAACCTAAAAATCTGTTCAAGATGGCTGGGCAAGGAGCTTTCATATCTGCAAAGGCTGAGCAAAGTGAAGTAGTTTTGGTCAAGGTCTCCAAATAACACTATTTTTCCAGCAATGCCTTTGAACTACACATAAAACCTTTCAGGAGCTCCTGAAAAGGAAACTTGACTCAAGCTGTTTGTCAAGATGACTGGAGATGTTCTTTGGAAAGTGTTTCCAAAAAGTTCTGGAGCAATGGTAGCTGTACAATCATATGGGATTAATTTTCTGTATATATCTCTTTATATTGCTGGAAGAAACAAATTAACTTGAAAATTCAAAGATCTTTATACAGCCCTGTGCTCTTAGGTAGAAATATTTAAGTAATCTTTACTTCCTGTCAAACATTGAAATGGATATTAAATTATCTTAAATTATTATAGATACAAATAGTAAAATTTCTTTTCTGTTTTCTCTGTTAGCTCCTGCACTTTGGTATTTCTTACACTGAGTATAAAAGATATTTTAATATTATCTTTGATTTAAATTGCTTCTTCTATTAAAACACAAACTTTGTGCTGGATGTATAAACACCTGCCTAGAAGCCTCACAAATTTTCCCTGTAAAAGATCACAGGTTTAGAAAAACAGTATTTATTTCCAATATTCCTTTCCCTGATGGTTTCAGGATGCCATCCCTTCAGTCGTCTTTTTTTTTTCCTCTTTAAAGTAAACAGATAAATGAACAAACCATACAGAAGGAAGGAGCTTCAAAATTTCAGCTGCAACTGAACCCAAAACTTCTCACTGAGCCCTATGACCCCCCTTGTATGGGCTCAGCACAGTGGGAGCTATGCCAGCCTGCAGGTACATGGAAGGGGTAAAAATCTCCCCTTGACTTCATATATGAAATTAAAGAGAAGAACAAATATAATGTTTAAAAAAATAGGAGGGAAAAAAATAAAATGTGGGAAATGCGCCTCTCTCCCATTCCAGGAACCTGTGGATTGGCTTGATGAGAAAGAAGCAATCTGGTGGATAAAATATAAAATATTAATTTTTTCCTTCTCTCTTGTTCCTATGTATTAGCAGAAAGAACAAAATGAAGGAGCAAGGAACTAGTGAAAAAAAATCAAGCCAAAATTACATCCGTCAGGGTGATGGAGTGCAGTGTCCTGCCCAGTCCCACCGCAGACCTCCTCAGGGCTACTGTTTCAAGTAAAAATTAAACAAGATGACACAGGAACAGTCCAAGATTGACATTTTCCAGCTTTGTGTCATGTTACATTATTTGAATGAATCTCAACTTTTAAAAACATCCAAAGGAAAGCGAATGAGAGCTGTATAAAACAAAAAAGACATGTAAGAAATAAGACTCTCACTAGAAGAAAAAGAGCCACCCATGTTGATACTACCGAAGGTAAGAATATTTTTAAGGACACTGTTACCTATCCCAGCCACTCTTTTTCTTGCCAGATTAATGTGAAAAACGTTTATTATTCTACTAGTATTTTTCCCCTGTAGCTTTACTCAGGTTGTGTCCATAAGTCCATCTCAAGGGTTGCTGATGAAGCCCAGTGTTCCCACCACAGCTGCTCTCCCAAATATCTTTAATGTCCAGAGCTCACAGCACAAGAGCTCAGCTTTATTGGAAGGATAAAGTCCTGAAACTACGAAAAAGCTGTTCAGAAGTATGAAAAATAATATGCAGGATTTTTTTCCTCAGTTACCAAGAAATTCGAAGCAGCCAGCAATCAACCTCCCTCTTCTCAACACTCAAAAGCACTTACAGAAAGCCTGTTCTTAACTCTGCTGCACAGAAAAAAAAATCCCTTTTATCTTCCATTTATTTTCATTTTTACCTGAAAGGCAGAAAAGAGTTGGGTTTTATGCACGCCAAACACAAACTGGACTTTTTTTGCAGTGCATTAGACTGTGGTCGCTTTCCCCCCATATGAATGCATACCTGAATTTCCATCAAAAAAAAAAAAAACAACAAAAAAACCACCAACCCAAAAACCCCCCAAAAATAACCAATATTGCCCTTCTGATTTAAGCATGGCCTGTTACCCACTGTAACGTTCATCCATACATGTTCTCACTGTTTAAGAACTCGGCGCAGGTGTTATTAATAAAATAAATTTATTTTTAAAAAGGATGCTATTCTATAAGCTTTGAAGCTCACACATAGTCTAACTTAAGCCAGCTTGGGCTCATCTGGTCTTTAAATGAGCCCTTTCATGTGGTCAGCCCACGAGCCATACGTACTGCTGCTCAATCACGCCACTGTACATCGTCAGCGCGAGGATGATTTGCATGATTTGCATTTCCTGTGCGCTCCAGCTTCAAGGAGCTCTAAAGCACCACGTACAAAAGAAACCACCGCCAAGTAATGCAAAGATTTTTTTTTTTTAGTTAAACCAGATGAGACCCCGTTTCAGGCAGCCTTGCCAATAGTGAAAAAGGAAAAAAAAAAATAAACCACCAACAAAAAGAGAGGAAAAAAAATGTCTCAGGGATATCCTGTTAAATAAGGATTTATTTTGAGGGAATCTGAACTGTAGATTCATACCCTTACTTTAAAAATATAAAAGCTCTATGAGACCCTTAATAAATATGGCCTAGCAGAAAATAATTCAGTTAAGAACTTTTCTTCCCCAGTATTTCTTAGCTTTTGGCACTACGTCGCATTGATTATTTATTTATTTATTTAACAGCACATAAATAGATTCTGATTACATTCGGTTTCATAAGGTAGAAAAACTAACCTGATTAAACTGAATTCACTGATAGCTGGCTAATACTTGGCCCCATGAAGAAATCTTCTATTTTATCCCAAATGATCAGTAAAACCTATTGGACAAACAGCTAAGACAGAAACAGCATTACAGTGGGCTTCAATGAATAAGAACTAAAATTAAAAAAAAATGTACCAGAGCCTCGTTGTCATGAAAAACAGAGACAGATGGGGAGCCAGACCTATATGATGCTACAAATAGACGAATATCTTGTAAGGATTTCAACAAATGTTATAAGACCTAGTCAAAATCTGAAAAAGTACAATGCAGTAGCACAAGCAAATCAGAAGTTCACCTGAAATCCAAGTCATACTATCATCATTATATAGATTATCAATGTTTCAAAATTAACAATAAAGAATATAGCCTTTATAAATCTTTTCTAGATAACGGCACAGCTAAAAATGTCATTATTCAATACAAAGAAGATTAAGGAAGTTTGCTGTAACAGCTCCTTTGGAAATTAAGTGCATCCTGTACTCAACTTAAAAATACGGGTGGGCACATGCACACCGTGTTCCAATATTGGATTGTATGGCAAGTCTCCCTTTAAACTGGCAGATAAATTGAGATGAGTTAAGAATATCAGGCTGACTGAGTGAGCTGTATGTGCCCAGCTACAGAGTGTAGCCTGACAGAGACCCAAGCCAGGCTGCTCCAGGAATCTGCACATCATCACGCTCCAGAAAAAACACAGTGAACTCCCAGCGCTGCCGCTTCCAAAGGACTCTCGATTTTACAAAATTAAGTTGCATCCTCTTTGTTTTTCTTTTTTTTTTTTTTTTTTTTTCTGTGTTGTTCAAATGGAATCAAATCTCAGATGTGGACGAAACCGTAAGTGAGGGGTTAAATTCTGTCTTGAACACAAAAATTCCACTTATTTCATTGTTGTCTGCAAATATACAGTCAAGAGTCACATTTAATCACCACGCGCAGTTTCTATATTGTGACTGTAAGATTTAGTAATCGAAATGGCTACCAGAATAAAAATGCACTCTGTCATTTTTCCACTTAGACAGCCCCTGTATAATGCTCTTAAAGGTCAGCTAATTTTATTATGGAAAGTAACTAATAACCTTTATTAATTCTTACGCTCGCAGTTTTCGAACACGCCAACCAAATAAATAATACACTGCAGGAAGACACCACACAAACCAAGCTGTTGAATACAATCTCTCTGCATTTGCAACAGACAAAAGAGGTCATTAGGAATGTAATACATGGGGTTTTTTCCCTCTGGAAATTAGGAAAACATGGATAGACAGAGCATTTTAAAAGCGAGGCGGCTGGTCCTCCCCGTGCTCCAAGATGCTGAGACCACCAAATGAGGTGCTAAATTCACTAATACCCAAGCACAACCATGATTTCAAATGTTATGCAGCACCTTTTTGTTTTTTCTAATTGCCTAAATTTGCAGGATGTGCTCAGTATTGGAGACCATAGGAGTTTTGCCTAGAAACTTTCTTGCTGTTTCATTTAATAAAATTACTGGAAAACATGAAAATAACGAAGTTAAAAATATGGGTGTTTATATTTTTTTCTCGCAATATCTCTTGCATGGAAAGCATCATTTTGTTGCACACTATAGAAAATGATGCAAGAATATTCTCATTTATTAAGCAAAGTGGATCAGAATGCAGAACTGTTCATGGTCAGCCTCTCCAAGCAAACTGCTTTAAGTGAGTTTGTTCCTAAGAAACATTACAGTGCCTGAAACTAAAAATAGATGGCTATTTTTAGCCATTTAATCACATGAGGAAAAAGACACAGTTTGTATCAGTCTTCTTTAATTTACAAAATAATTCCATAACGTGCCCTGTGTGTGTATATCATGAAAATCCCTGGCACTCAACCTCCAGGCTCACACACCGGCTGCAAGTGGAAGCAAAATGGGGTTTAAAAGATTCCAGCAACAATAGTCTTGTGACTAAATCAGAAACAGAAGCACAAGTCATGAGCCAAACAGATACCTATCGGTTTCCTTGAGCTTAATCTGATTAAAACATGGCTCTCAAAAATGTTAAATAGAATGCCACGTCAGAGAGCTGGCAAATGATAAAAATAGTCCATGGCAGGAAATCATTATTAAAGCAGCATTACTTGTGTATCTGTTATGGAAATTTCCCTGTAATTTTTCTAGGTTTCCCCTTATGCTTTTGTTGAGTTGCTATTTACACTTTTTTTTTTCTTCCCTCAATGGCACGTAAGTTTGAGATGTAAAAAGAAAATTATCACTGCAATTTTCCAACTATACTCTGCTCAATACCATCTCAAGTGTGTCATACATCATCTTGTCATTCACTTGAACAAGAAATCACATAATATGCAGAGGTATAAAAAAATCAGAAATGGGGAAGTGCCACTAGGGCAAAACCACATTCATATGCCAACACAGGGGGAAAAAAAAAAAAAAATAAAAATTAAACTTCATCTTAACTTCAAGGGCTTTCATAACGAAAGCATCTTAAAAGCACCTAATTGGGGAAAAAGTTTCTATGAAAGCTTCTGGGAATGACAGTAGAGCATTCTAGAGTTCACCAAACAATATTAGAAAAACCACTGAGAATATACAATATACAAATCAACCTGAATGTTTGAAACAGCTTACACAATTAAAGGAAGATTCAGAAGCCTAAGAAAAAATTTTAAAAAGAAAATCATTATTTCTATCCTCCTACTATTGCCACTCCCCTCACCAACATCCTCCAGAATATCCTTCAGAGCACCCCATATAATATAAACTGGAGTTGTAGTATCTTGTCCTGACTTAGTTACATAATCCAGAAAAAGCTTTTACAACCAAAAAAACCCAACCAAACAAAAAATAATCCCTAAAAATACTTTTACAAGATCTTATGTTACTCTAAGGCTAACTCTAATTCTTAAGTCCCTATTTTTCCATACTGAAGACTTCAAGAAGCTTGAACAGCCACCCCCAAAACCTTTTGGATTCTTTTTAAAACAACACTGATGGGAAAAAGCCTCCATCCATCAAATTAGCTTTTCATTCAAAACAGGTATTTCATCGCTAATTCTCCCAAGAAAATCCAGAAGTATGTGGTAACTGATTCAGTGCCTTTCCAGAGAACACCCAATGTCCCTCCTGTACCTCCACTCATCCTCCCTCTGTTCCCTCAACCCAGCAGCCTCTACCACCGACATGGACACTTAAAACACGCAGGTTTTTTTAAATCTTAGGTCAAACTGATCATTATTAGCCACTGGCACATCATAAGACAGACACATGATGTGGGGGAACAACGAGGTACTTCAGAGACAGGTCTAGATGGAAGTAGGGCTAGTCTTTAATTAAACTCCAACTCCTGCCCACCTAAAATCCAGAGGTGACAATACAATCAATAGCAATAGTGACAATTTTTAAAGACAGCAGAGTTACCACGTGTTTTGCAAGTGTGTCTAAGACCTCCTTGATTTTTGTCCTGGATATACAGCCAAGTTCTGCCTGACTCAGCATGAAAGGGAATGTGCATCCTATTAACAGCAGTGCTTAAACCTTATTCCATAAAGAGTTTTCCAAGAGCACTCACATCTATTCTTCTTAATATCCCTCCCACATTAAGAAATGATTATCTAATACAGAGAGTAATCAGCTCATGGTCTTACGACAGTCATCCTCCTTGACAAAGCAGGGAAAAAAACACCCAACTGTGAAGCATTAGAAAGTCAAGGTTCAAAACATCCCCATTTATTGAGATCGATGCAAATTTATTTAGATCTCCATGCAACAAGACCAAGTGCTGCCTCTTGATACAGACTGGCAAATTCAAAGTTACTACTTCTGCAATGGGCCTTCACCAGGACACATGGAAGGTCACAGTGAAGGACACACAGACTTAGCTGAGGGAAGAAAAGCTGATGATGGCTAATCCAGAACTAGTTTAAATGTTAATTTTAACACTTTACCACATCAGAACATTGTTAAGCACTGAATTTCATGTTGTCCTGCCTGTTTTCTGATCTGAAATACCAATATAGAAGAATGGACCAATAGATAATTTAATTATTGCAGTATTACACACACCTCCAGGTGAGAACTGAAAGGCAGAGTTCAGGCATGCACCAAGAGCCATCCAGATTGATGTTTGTTACCAACATCCCTCTTCTCATTCCACAGCCCCTCTCAGATCCATTTTCCCTGTATTACCCCAGGAAATGAGACATACAAGACGAAAACAGACATTTTTGTGGTGCTTTTAGGAGCAAAAATATGTATCTGTAGAATTGTACAGAGGGCCAGAACACCTCCCATCACTGCAGGCTAAATGAGTCATCCACTTCAGAATAATGACCAGTAATTAAACAAGAATCTGTAAAGCTGTTAAGTGCCTTTAACAATTCCAACCTATGACACTGAAAGAGTACAAGCTCCCCATGTACTGAAACCATCCATGTGATCTATCATACAGTGGAGCCTCTTACTAAACAACCTCTCACCTATGGAAATTCTTCTCCCCAAGAAGCCAAACAAAAACAATTTAAAATATTTATGGCCATAAATTTCAGCCCTGCTCCATAAACCAATGA
Organism: Sylvia atricapilla; assembly: GCF_009819655.1. Classification (NCBI taxonomy): domain Eukaryota; kingdom Metazoa; phylum Chordata; class Aves; order Passeriformes; family Sylviidae; genus Sylvia; species Sylvia atricapilla. The sequence goes on from NC_089146.1 coordinate 34,943,397, forward strand.
AGAGACATGACATCATGCTAACCACCTAGACCTGTCTGGTTGATAATAGTCCCAGGTTTCAGGCTGAAGACTGAACTGCAGGAGTGTGGAAGGGTGTGAACCTATAGGTCAGCACAGATGCTGAACACAAATCTGACTGGCCAAAGCCAGAGCTGACACTCCAGCAAATATAAGAGGTCTGGCCATGCAGGACTGACACCACAAAAACAAGTCTTGCTAAATTTTTGCCTTCTTTTCAGTCTTCTTGGACCAGAAGTAGGAAGGTTTTCCTTAAAGGGACCTAATTGCTCTGTCCTCCAGTCCCTGTATCCACAGTTCTGTTCTCATGTGGTAGAGATTCCATGTATTTCCTGATGCATAGCAAAATAATAGTAAGCCCCATGATCCAGTAGGACAGAGGGACATTTCTATCTGTTTTTTACCAGCATAGCCAGATGCATTTCCCTTTGCTCCATGATTTCTCCTACATTTCCAGACCTGAGCTACGTATCTTAAGTCTCCAATGCTTTACTGAAGTCCTTTCATACAGCTCATTTCTAAACCTTGTCTAGAAGTATTTGTTTTTCTCTTCCTAACCCCTTACTTCTCAAAGTGCCAAGCACTTGGCTAGCCAATATTCCCAATTCAGGCTTCAAAGAGGCAATTCTGAATTGTCTTGACTCAGGTTGCAACAAGAAGGGGCAGGGGCCCTCAAAAGCGTGGTGCTCTGCTGCTGCAGGAGGGAGCAGATGGCCACCTTCCAGATGGCCGCCAACCTCGTCTCACCAACTGCAACATCTGTACCTTGAATTACATCTCAGAGGATGGTCCTGACACAGACTGCAGGTCACTGCCCACGGCTCCCGGCCGCACGGCTGCTCCACAAGCCAGAGCATTCTGCAAAATGCAGAATGACAAGCCTGAAAAAAAGGTTACGACTAATTAAAGTTTGTGGCGGGGCACAGTTGAAAGACAGTTCAAAAGTAGATGTTAGGGAGAAATCCATCTTAAATATATATATTTAAAATGTTTCTCCAATCCAGCGTTTTGTCCCCAGCCACAAACATGTCCTGCTTTCCACACGGCACCTTGCAAACCTGGAATTAAGATGTGAACTGTGCAAACCCAACCAACCCCAATGGTTTTGCTTCCAGGTCACTCCATAGCTGAGAACGAGGTCATTTTTCAGCTTCCAGACCAAAAGTCTCTAACAGTACTACAAGAGCACTCAAAAATGGACTGGATCCAGCTTTAAACATGATAAATTTCCCAAGACTCAGTGAAACAGTGGTCAATGAATTTTAGCTTGAAGTAGCAAAGAGTAATTTGTGAGTTCTGTACCATCTAAGTCTAATTTTAACACAGCCACAAATTATACTGTTTCTTCACGTGAACTTAATTCAGCTCCTCATTGGGGCAGTTAAACTTGAAACTTACCAACAAGAAGGTAACCAAACAATTTTTTCTGCCACAATAACAGGCTGGTATGAATTAAGGGTTTCACCAATTTTACAGTATATATTCTTCTATGGTTTATGTAATAAATTTAAAAATTAAAATATTACTGCTTTATTATTTTGAGTGCATAACCTCCTCAACAAGACTGTTGCTAGACATTTAAAAGGAAAAAAGTGTGGTTTACAATAGGAAAAGGGAGCACACCGCATTTCAAAATCCATTAAAATATAAAATTCTGGTTACAGGCTCAACAATCTGCCTAATTAGTTTTTTCTAATTAGCAGGATGCTCTAACCTCTTTAATAAGACTTCTGTGGACAGAATGTTCCATACTGGTTATCCATCTGAGGAAAAACTAAACAAATACTTCTGAAGTGCAGCTAATAGAGCAAACGTGGCTGGGCTTCATGGTCAGAAGGCTGCTCTGGCATGTAATACTGGCAATCTGCAAAAACATGAAAAATTCTACCTTGGATACAGTAATGCTCACACTAAACACCCCTCTGGATTTCAAAGAAAAAATGGAAGATATTATACGCAAGAGTCAATGAAGTTACAGTTTTAAACCACATGCTGGAAGGCAAAATAAATAAAATAATATGTAAAAAAAATAAAATTAAAACCAAAGTAAACTATGCATGGACCAGACCCCATGGAAAAGTGAACTGAAGAGATAATGGGAAGGCAAATACCACAGTGATGCTGTAACAACCCAGAGTGTGGTTGCAAAGCTGCTTGGCTGCACAGCAAAGCATTTGCGCAGTGCGCACAGCTTTTGTATCTTCCTCTTCATCATTCAGAGCCTTAGTCTGTACCTAGCAATTAACAGGCACCAGTATTGCCTCCAAATCCCATTTTATCCAACAAAAACCATTTTCATTATTCCTCTATACTAACCGTGTCATTTAAAAACTATGGGTTAAGAAAAATGGGGAGCCCCAGCAGTATCTGTGACCAGAGGGAAACTCTGGAGATAAAGAAAACCCAATCCCCTGCTCCATTAGGAGTTTGCAGAGCAGCTGCTGAGCTTCATCTCAACAGCTGAAATATCCTTTATACTCCTTAAAAATGCAGGAAGAACACAAGCATCTCAAACTCCCTCCCTGCCACCAATTCATTCACCCTGATTCCACCCATGGCCCCAGCATGTTGGTCTCATCACCCATCAGCAGACAGGAAAACTATTATACCCTTCACTTTTTTTTCCAATCAGTATCTAGGAAAACAAGAGCCATGTGCAAAATATAATCTAAGAACAGTCCCTTGAAAACCTCCTGCTAATGACAGGAGGTACGAGGCACCATAAATATTGACTTCAAACACGCTGAGCCCCAGAGACCCCACGCACTCCACAGTGTCAATGACCTTCCATGCAGCTGTTAGCACTGGAAATTAGGATTTTTCAAGTACAGATGCTTACTTTAATGCTGAATTTATATTCCACTCATCATAGCATAGCATGGTTAACAGTTGGACTTGATGCTCTTAGAGGTTTTTGCCAACCTTAACAATTCTGAGTCTATGTTTAAAATCTAATATTTTTCTTCTGTACTGAAATGCATAACTGTATCAAAGTATTTTCCAGTGTGTCTACATCAGAATGAGTATTAATTCAAGGCAAGACCATGCTCCAGGTTCTCTGCTCCATGTTAGGAAAAAAAAAAATTGAAGAAATGTAGGTTTTACTAACTCACAATGAAATTTTCAATAATTACATCAGGCTCTGGTTTTTCAGATTCTTTTGTGACAATTACTCTTTTCTGACACTCCTCCCTATGGAGCTTTTGGGGACAAGACCTGAGCTCTGTGTTTACAGCACTTCAGACCCAAATGCTTTAACAGCCACAGAAACCACTGGAAACCAATTCCAGACTAGGCTGGGCCCACAGGATCCTCTGCAGGGCTGGTACTAAACTTTGGAAGAGCAAGTTCTGCTGACTCCAGACTCCACCTTGAGTAGATGGTAGCACAACAGTCTGGAGGAGGTAAAGAAGAGGGCCCTCTTCCACGTCCTCTTCCAAAAAATCTTTTGACTGGAAAACATCATTTGAGTCATCAGTAACCATAACAGCCAGTTGACCCCACACAAGTGAACTCCCAGTCAGGAGCTTGAAGATTTGTGAAAGTCACAGAGAAACACAACGACGCCAAATATTTGCTCCTGGGACAACTGAGAGTCACAAATACCAAGAGGTGCCCAACACTTGATGGCAATTCAATTTCCTCCCAAAGCCTCTATCCACATTTTTCCTCCCAGTTTGACAGCCCACAGCTAAGATGTGAAGATGTAACAGTAAATTGGAACCAATTTCAGTCTAGGATGATGGCAACAATGAAGGGATTCAAGTGATAAAGTAAAAAAAGAAAAGAATCACAAGAAAATGGTCACTCTACCACCAAAGGCAAAAAAACCCCTTCAAAAACCTGCCAAAATCTCCCCCAAAATTCATCTTTTCTTGCATAGTTTTAGCATCTTTAGCAATATTACTCAAAATTCATTTGGCAGATAAAAATTTTAACTGCTAGGTTTTTAATAAAATTGACTACCAGGAAATTTCTGCATTAAAAATAATTTAAAATAATTCAGTTCCTCAGGGTTTAAGCATAGAGATGTCGCTATGCATGATAACTGCTCCATGTTTAGTGAGTTACAACTCTTCTGTCATGAGTAGGAAATGCATTTTGCTCACAAAAGCCAAAGGCACTGTCAAACCTGCAGCAATCTGCAGAACATTAGGAAAAAAATGCCTGCAAACTAACTGTTACTAGATAATGGTCCCATTTATCATTCTTAAATTCCATCTTTAATTAAAAATGGGATATTCTCTTACATAAATAAAAAATTGCAGATGTTCCCAAATTACTCCCCTTCAATTTTTAGTTTTTTCCATATATAATACACATAGAGTAACGTGTTCAGAATTTTTTTTCCTGTTATTACATAATACCTAAATACATGAAGGTTTTTCCATATTCTAACCAGATACATACAATTTTCCATAGAGTATGCTATATTAAAAATAGAAGCACTCAAAGAAAACACATTAACCAAAATCAGTAGGAATACCATTTAACTGCAAGAAGAACAGAATTTGAAATGAATTTTCTATTGTTCTACCTATAATAATTTACATATTTTCTTTTTAAAACATTCAATAAATCACTAATTTAAAGGACTGATGTAGTTACATCTTACAAAGGTAAGATGGTGTGAGAGAAACATCAGCTCCACTCTTAACACATTTTCCCCCATATAATTCTTTGAAATATTGTTAAAAGGAAGGAATTATTCCAGTAACTCTGCAACAAGAAAATCACATATTTACTTTCGATGTTGTGCCCACTGCTGTTTCCTTCATTCTTTCTTCAAGTTGCAACTAGACAGAAATATAAGTTCAAGCATGCAACAAGTAAAACGATAATTAAGAGTGCTAAAACAAGAAATGATGAACAAGAAGGCAAGGTTATAAACATAAACAATAAAAACAGTCAGTGCTCTGAAATGGAAAGCATTCTTTAAAATGACTGTGTCCACTGGACCATCAGAGTAAATGTGCAGGAGGAAGGGAGGAAAAGACAGGGACAAAGGACAAAGGCAAGAAAGGAAAAATACTGTCCAAGGGAATAAGGAAATTGTGGAAATCTTCATTATCGAATGATGAACAAAAAAAGCCTTTCAGTTGCTTTGTATTCATCAAAGATATTCCAATTAATAGATACCATGTATATATTCCTAACTGTTTTTTGAAAGGAAGTTAAATTCACCATAATGAGTCAAAACCTACCAATATTTACGCTGAGACGTATAAAAGGGAAGAGGGGGAGGAAATAAATTGATCAAACTGTGGTTTGAGGGAGTCAGAAATTGATCCTCAATTAAATGTTTGCCATTGTGGCACAATTTAGCACATAGACTGTAACCAAACTCCTGCCTAGGTATGTGCAGTGTGTCTAGGGAAGAAACAATATCATAATCCACAAAATTAAATGTCAATTTAGACTAACATTCCTGTTTGATACAGAATGGCATTTATGAAGCAACCATCCATCCACAAGCATCCTCGCCCTCGGTGCCTCAGCTCACACCAGAGTGGGCTCCAAGAGTATGGCCTGAGTCCCTTGGATGGCACTACATCAGGAGGTGATGCCCTGGGAGAGCATCCAACAGACTCCAGCCTTGTCTTAGGGACATTCAGTCTTGTAAGCCCAGAGGAATTGAGAAGATAAAACCAAAAAACACCTTTGGGCAGGTTTTCCAGAGTGACCATGGACCTGGTCAGCACCTACAAAACCTACACTGAAACTCATGGACACCCACAGCAGGTGCTAACAGCCCCTCAGCTGGCATAAAAAAGCAAGATGTAGAAAAAGAATCCTAGAATGGTTTGGGTTGGAAGGGACCTTGAAGATCATCCAGTTCCAAATCTCCTGCCATCTCCTGGGTCGCTCCAAGCCCCATCCAAGCTGGCTCTCAGGTAGAAGCAAATAGGCTGAAACAGGTAAGGAAAGGCCTCTGGATTCAGACAGCTGAAGACTGGAAACTGAGATGTCACAGCAACCTGAACCAAGACTTTCAAACTTCAGTGTGTTTGGGTCAACTTAAAGCTTAGCAAAAAAACCTTCCAAAAGTATATATATTTATCTTAGTGCAATGGTAGGTCTTCTCCCAAAATTGCTCTGCCTGAAACAGTTAGTACAATGTAAAATTCCTTTTTGCTATGCATCAGTTCACAAAACCCAGTCTAGTTGTGGGTACTCATTAAGAAAATAAGTTATTTATGACACCAGAACACAAAGCTATAAATCTAAATCATGTGCAAAGCAAGTATCTGACAAAATTTGTAATACTTCTTAGCTAAATAAAATAGCTAAATAAAAAAAACCAAAACAACCTAAGATTAGGGGGAAAAAGCAGCATCAAAAAAAAAGGGGGAAAAAAATCAGTATTTTCCTCTTTATTAGATGCAAACTAAAGCTTTTTTTACTTTCCCTTTGGAAGATCAAATTAGTGTTATGGGCTGGAATGACAATGAATTGTGGAAAGTATCATATTCTTTATATTATAATAGTGTATAGGTTTGTTATTTGGAAATAGAAATGTAATCCATAACTAATCTAGAAATAAAATATATACACAGCAACCATTTAAAAGGACAGATAAAATCCTCATTAAAATCCTAAGTGCAGAAATACTGAATTATAATGCACAATTTCATTACATTTTACTGCCAGCAATGTAAATATCAATTCTCCAGGTGATTCATAAAATTCATTTTAGAAAGAAACACACGGATTTCACCCGGCATTTGAGCACATAAAGGAAAACACATGCTAGGGTTTGAAAACCCAGACTGTTCTTTCCTTCTCTCATCAGAATATTTCTCTGGAATTTCAGCAAATCTTTTACACATCAAACAGACAACTGCCATTTCACATTAGCACTTTGTAGAGATCACCCAGCAGTCCCAGCCCGCGTCCTTCCCGGCCCCGCACCTCTCCCCGCATCGTCTTCATCATGCCCAGCTCACTTCTGCCAAAACTCTGCTCCCAAATATACACTTCCCTTGACTTCAAAGGAAGGAGCCTGCATTTAAACTCATCTAAAACCTCTTTTAACTATCCAAATTGTGAAATTGCCTAATAATGGGAGTGTATTTAAGGGGTAAAAAGAAAAAAAAAAAAAAAACCCCAAGAAAAAAAGCATGTTGGACAAATTAACCAAGTAAAGTTTTTGGAGGGAAGAGTGCATGTGGGGGTTTCCACACAAAAACGTAAAGAAAACCTGTCACTTTTAAAATGAATAGCTACCATCTGCCAGCATTTTATCTGAGGCAAAGTTGATTAATGCAAAGTGAATGTTTAAGATCACATTGCTGTCTGCCTGAATAAATTTCAGGTAGTTTACTTGGGAGGTTTTTTTGTCCTGTTTCTTAGAAGATTTTTTTTTTTTTTTGCTATTCTTATTGGATCGCCCCCTCCAAGTTTTTCGGCAGCCAAAGCTAAGAATAAAAACATTTTTTCTTAAATCATGGTGCTGTACAAGGACTTTTGAGCACCAGAGCATTGTTTCTGGCCCCTCAGAGCAAGGGAATTCATCTCCCTCAAAAGGACATCCCACCTCCTTCATCGGCTTCACAAAATCTTTTCAGGCAGCCTCTCTCCATCACACTGAAAAGGAAATTTTTGCAGTCTGTTTGTGAGCAGAGAAACAACAGCAGTGCTGTTATCCTCAATAGGAAATTATTTTGCCTCTAGACCTTCCCTAATTTTTTTTACTTCATTTTTTACTGGGTTAAGTATTTTTACCAGATTTTTTTTTACCAATTATTAAATAATTTGCTTTTATTTACACTATCTTTCCCATTAAAAAAAAGTAAATTAATTATGGATTCTAAACCTTTTTTCTGTTAACTTTCACACCTTGATTTATATCAGTATTGTGTTAAAAATCATTCTCAAATCCATTTGATAATATGCTTCCCTTCACAAGTTCTCTCTGACCAGTAACATTTTTCAGGAGAAGTTTCCAGAACAGGTTTGGGGCGATATTAACCTAAATCAAACAAAACCCAGTTTTACACATGCATTCCCATATTACGTTTTTCCAGCATCAGATGGCCTCCAAGTTCTCCCTCAGCAGAGAGAATTTCACACCCCTTATCCTGGCTGGGACACCCTCTATTATCCAGGGCTACAGCAGTGGAGGGCATCATCTGTGCTGAGTGGTGGAGCTTCGTGCCATTCCATATGGACGTATATTCCCCGTGCTTACACTCGAAGCTGGCTGGACACCAGCCAGCTCTGGTCAGAAGTCACCAAGTTGTTTTAGCTCAGTACATGGTGCCTGTGTCTCGTATCTCAGTAGGGTTTATTGGTTTAGGCTCAACATGGTGCTAGGACGGCCATCTGGCCCCCGGAGCGGAGCGAGCTCCCAGCCAGCTCCCTCGGAGCGTGGGCAGGACAAATGCTTGTGCATTTGCACCAGCCCGTGTGAGCTAACCTGGGTGAACTCCCCACGGTTTGCTCAGGGGGGGAAAAAAAATAAACACGAGCAAATTTAGCACTAATGAAATTGAAGAAGTAATGACCCATTGTTGAGCGAGGAGGGAGAGAGAAAGTGGAGCGGGTGAAGCAGGGGCTCCCATACCTTCCTTTGGGCACCTCCACAACGAGGTGAGAATGTGGAGATTTGTACCCATCAGTGAGTTACACCCCGTGTGTTGTTTCTAATCAGAAAAGTGTTTAAGGACAGCTTGGATAGAGCTTGGAGAAACCTGGTCTAGTGGAAGGTGCCCCCACCCATGGCAAAGAGCGTTGGAATGACACAGTCACCTCCAACCCAACCCAGTGTGTGATTCTGTGTTTCTGGGAGACCTGAACCCTGTCCTTATGGGATACTGCATATTACATTTAGTCACCTTATATATTCATGCCTTTACATCAGCTCATCAAAGCACAAGAGATCTGTAGGAGCACATTCTCCTCCTCTCCAGGAGCACTTTCCACTGTGACCCACACAAAACCACAGTTAAAACACAGAGCAACAAAGACATGGGGTGAAACCAAGACAACCCCTGGGCAGAAAATTATTTAGCAATTCCAAAGAGATGAGACATGTCCCCTCTTCAAATGCAGAGAATTTGAGCAGTAAAATCAAAATACACACTCTTAGTAGTTGATGCTACGAATGAGGTTTATGTTTATTCACCTATATATAGAAGCAAACACCATAAAATATGCCAAAAAACCCCCGAACAGTATCACATAAGCTTTTTTTTTTTTTTTTTTTTTTTTTTTTTTTTTTTTAATTTGCAGGTAATTGGTTATTCTCTTTTAACTAATGTACTAATCATACATAAAATTTATTCATCCCTTACCTGAGCATTATGAGGGCCAAATTCTAGGAAGGCCTCTAATGCAGGACTAATTATTGTCATTCCTACAAAGATTATATAAACATTTTCAGTATTACACAGAAAGATGTAAACAGGCAGAATGTTTCCAGCACAAATGAGTATCTATGTATTCAGATTGAATGAAATTTGCCCTGCCCTGCTTTGAGTCACATCCTCAAACACCTTCTCCAGGGCATGCAGGAATGTTTCTGAAAACAAAATATCTAGAAAACAGTTAAATCTTCAAGCCTGCAAATGGTCACACATTCATACTATATTATGTTTTCAGTAGGACTGAACTGGAAAAAAAAAATTAAAGGATTGCTTTTTAAAGATATTTAGGGGACACAGACCACCAGTTAATAAAGAATTCATGCTATAATAATGCATTTTCTCTTTATAGAATAGAAAAAAAGCATCAGATCTGAAACAGTATTATATCTAGTAGATTTTTTTGACAGAATATTAAAAAACAAACAAACAAACAAATGCAAAAAACATCATGAAACAACCACATCTAAATTATATACTGTTGAAATATACTCTCCTTTGCTGAACACCACCCCCAGGTTGGGTTTTTTTTTCCAGAGCTCTATTAATTGAAAACAATAACTTGTTTTCTCTTTTGTAAAACGTAAAAAGCACAGAATTTGTCTTTAAAATACAGTTGTCAGATATCAAGGGGTATATATATGCTAACATTTACCCTAGGGGTATTTCAGGGCTAGAATCTGTTACAAATAAAATCTTTATTCATATGAACAGCTACCTGGGGGGCAATACTGAATGTTATACGTAATATTTATACATATATATTTAAAATAATCTAGCAGTGCTATTAAAACACACTGGGAGCTACACTGAATTTAGTCACTCTGTTTTACAATCTTATGCTACTAACTTTTTGGAGACTGAATTATGTTCTGTAGAGGATAGCTCCTAAAATATAAACTCCTTTCATCTAATGTGTCATACCAGTGTTTTAATATTTGTAATTTAATAGACTGTTCACTAAAATAAAGAAAATAATTACAGGAAAAAGAAAAGCATTTTTGTTTTTCATTAAATTGTGCAACAGTATTTTCAAATTTGAGAACTTTCCTTGAATTAAGAATTTTAAAAAGTTTTTTAAAAAAAAATTTTTACATGCTTTCTAGAATTACAGAATAGTTGCTGTGTGCTATGGAAAACAACTTTAGGCTAAAGATCAGACACCCACATTTATCAAGGAGTTGAAGCTGTCTGAAGGAAGTTGGGAGACAAAGCAGTGAGCACAGCAGCTCTGCAGAGTGCCAGCAGCCTGAGGAGGCTCTGCTGGACCTTCCAAATCCATGGAATGAAGAAGAAAATATCCCACCAACTGCTAACAAAACTCTCAGATGGTTGCAGACCTTGTCTAGAGAAAGCAGACAGTAATTCCTCCCTTTTTCAGTGCATTTCAAATGCTGCGATTTGGAAACTGCCACCACAAGAATGAAACTCCTCGTACCAACGCAATGTCTAAACACCTTCTTTCCAATTAAAGAGAAAATCATCTGTGACTCCACAGCAATTAAAAGTCCGTCTGTGGCTGCTGCACATCAATCTGTGTGATCATTTCAAGATCTCAAGGCAAGTGATCCACCTTTAAATTCTCCTTCTGGCCTTCTAAGTTGAAGGGACTCTGCATGCTTGAGCTTCCCATTCCTCAGGGCTCCCGCACTCCTCTCAGGAGATGAAGGAAAACATGAGCTGGTTTAACACATTGCTCAACAAAGCCAAGAAAACAGAAAAGCAAAACTTTTCTGGAGGAATGCAGCACAGACTTTGCACCGGGGAATTAATAAAAATCCACGCAGATCAAACACTGAGTGTCCGATATCCTCTGCAACAGCTCTGTGTGTTCCCCCTGGAGGGTGAGGACACCTTCTCCCTGTGACAATCCCGGGGAGATCTCCACGTTCTTGGGAACAGAATGCTACTGCACACCAAGAGAGCGGCCGTACAGTTCACCAAAGTAACATTAAATGCCCTGTTCGTTACCAGCTCAGCTTTAGTTTGTGCTCAAGGGAGGACACGTCTGTTCTCTGATAAAACAATTAGCAAGTTCATCACAGAAACTCTCTGCTCACTGCGGAGCATCTGAATTTAACACCTATGGCTCTGCACTGCACCCTTTGTTTCAAAAGCGCTTTTTAAGACTATTCCTTAACTCGCTGAGTGTCACATTTCAACTAACAAACCTTCCTGCTCCCAAAAATGAGCTTATATGGATAGAAGTCCAATTTAAAACATATCTACACTACTAGTCTAAAATGTATCTAACACCAGACTTAACAGCATCAGTATTACTTCTCACTCACACCAAGGTCTTGAAATAAAGTACAGTTTGAACATAAAGATTTAGTAAGGCAGTTCTGTTATCACAAGTGTTTGCACTTGAAATATCCGTGACCTTTATGCAATACTAAACAGACAAATAAAAACAAGGTATTTATGAAATGTCACATTTACGGAAAGCACTTATAAAATAAAGGGGGTTTTTCTGTAAATTATGTCAATATTATAAGAAATGCAAATTTGGTATTTTCCACAACCTCACAAGAAGGTTGAAACATTTAAATGTGCAATTCCAAACATGCAGTATTGGCAGTTTACAATGGAATTTTGTCTTTACAAACTACTACCTGGGAAGCTGATCTTCAGTGCTTATTAGAAAGCTCAAAAATAACAGAATTAAAATTAATTTTAATCAATGTGTTTTCTAATAGGAGAGCAGTCATCCTTCCTAGGTTGAATCTGATACATTTATACTTTCAATTTAAAAAAATAATCGAAACATTCAATTACAAAACAAACATAAAAAATGTGAAAGTAAAGTAGAAGGTACCTCTAATCAGTTTTCCTCTCATCAGCCATATCAGCCCTTGATCCTAAAATTTAATGCTGCCTGCGAGGACAAGGTACAAATTCTATTTTAGCCATTGCACCTTTGTCAACTTTGACTATTTAATTTCCTCTGCTCCAACCCGAACAGCACCAGCAAAGAAAACGCTTTCCTCTCCTTAAGATGCTCCATTGGTTAGATCAGATTTATTTGCTGTCAGTAAAGGTTGTATTTGCACATAAGTCTATGACAGATTGCAAGTTTATTAACTTCAAGTGAGTTTTCAGGCTGCTGGGTTGAGGGCTTTTTTGTTGGGTTGTTGGGTTTTTTATGGGATTCTGCTTTTTTTTGGTGTTTTGTTTCTTTTTTTTTTGTCAGCACTCCCTCCCCCTTTCCCCAAGATGTGGGTTACTTGACAAATTGGAGTTAAGTTATCTTAGGTCAATGTAACTGTAAGTTAAACTAATGAAGTGTATGTCTATGAGTGATGTCTGATTAGTTTAATACAGTTAGTGCTGGACAGCTTGGGCTGCTGACCTTGAAGGAACACAGATAACATTGTGATGCGTTGGAGGATGTGGTTGTGATACAAGACAAATTTACATAACAGTTTGTCATGTACACTCCTCCAAAACAAAACTGTTGCAAAAAGAAAGCAAGAGGAAACCAACGCTAAATGCCTCGCACAAGACAAAACGGGGAAAATTAATTTTAACGTTTGGCTCGGGGAGGGAGATTATTTTAAATGGGAGCCAAAAGCAGGCACAGGAAAGGTGTACATTTACACAATATGTGTTCCAAGATGGCCTAGACGTTGTGCTGGGTAACACTGAGCAAATGCAGCCTTCTACAGCACAGATCTACTCTTGAAAAATTATATTCCTTCCTCAGGAAGCACCTACTCGCTCACGATAAAAAATACCAGACCCAGTTCTGAGCTGTGACTCATTGGCACATCATCCAGGTGTGCTCAGAGTCCTCCTGGAGTCCATTCTACAGCTGCTTGTGCTAAAATACCCATGTGCATGAACAGTCACTCCCCATGAAGGTGCACAGTCCCCACACAAGGCTCTGCATGCTGTGAGCAAAGCTCTATATCTCACCGCTCCAGACAATCACCTCGCCACATCTCATCTGATCAGGTAGGCCAAGCAAAACTGCTGGGTTTAGAGACAGCTTGGCTCTGGAGGGGCTGATTCTCACTACATGATAGCTATCTTGTTGACCTAAATCGTCTGTTTTTATCAGCCCAGGTTCTGGCTGATGGAAATTTGCGACTTACATAAATGTATAATTGACACCCACAGCTGCTGGCACGTTACTGAACTGGACCATCATTAAGATAAAACTGCCCCCTTAATCCTCCAGGTCAGCCTGAGCAGGACACTGATAAATCAGACTTGCTAATAGATACATGGGAGGGCACATGAGGAAGCTTGTAGTGCTCACTTCTGTGCCACCTCTCAGCCTAATGTGTGAAGCACAGCTTCAACCTTTCAGAATGACTGAGTTCACAGGATAAATTCCAAATAAGAGATACACATATGTGTACAGACATCAGGTACCCAGATATTGAGAGACTCTCATGGACTAGAGACACAAGACAGAAGAGTCTAGGAAATTCCAAATCAAACATGGAATTTCTCAGTTTTACCTCAAGAAGAAAAACCTGTGCTGCCCACTGCAAGTCCCTAATTACACTCTTATATACAAACAAGGAGTAAGTTCAAGAGACCTGCTTGAGGGCATCTGTGTAATTCGAGCTTAGAAATTACTCAATCCCTTGGTTACCTGTAATTTGAACTTGTTGGCACTGTTTGCATGAAATAAAGAGCAGAAGTCCGTGCCTTCCAATGCCACTTCTTGGCTGGGAGTGTGCAGAGGACACAATCTTCTTGTAGCTCTTCCTGGAGAAGATCCATCAGCTGTTTGTGGGAGCCACCATAAAAGGGTTCAATGAGAAGGACACTCATTTTCCAAGTACTTCAGAACTCTCAGAAATCCGAAATCTCCGAAATCTGAAAATGAAAATGGAGAAGTATTTTACTTTAGAAACATATCTTCATTATTATTATTATCCTTATTATTGTTATTACTCAAGAAAATTATATTGGGAGAAGAAGAAATATCCTGCAAGGCCTTGTAATAGAATCCTTAATATTATATTAATGAGTTTACTTCAGAAAAGGCTACTTAGCAATTATGATGACTAGATTATTTTTTATTTTGACCTTTAAAAGATACTGTCTGTAAATTTTAAATGAATGAACATGTGCAAGACTTAGGAATAAATTGTATTTTGAGTTTATGGGTTTGTTTTCAATTGGATATTTAAAAACAGCTTTACTTTACCCACTAGCTATCTAATATGTTTAATTATTCCGTAACTTGGGATGTAGCTTATTCATTCTTTTACAGGTTTTCCTCCTTTTCCTGGTGGTAGAGAAAATTAAAGAGCAATTCAAAGACACTTCAGCCAGAACTGTTGCCAATAACAGTGATTTGGATAAGAGACTTAAAAGACAGAGAGCAGCTTGGGGAGATGCAGTTGGGGCATCCCCCAGGACACCTTCCTGCATTGCTGGGAATCACAACCCCAGCAACAACAGGAGACGTAAACCATCTTATTTCTTCTGAATGCTCCAAGGTGGGTGGAAGAGAACACTAGAGGAGGCTCAAGGAAGCTCTGAGACAAAAAGCCACAGAGCTGCTCACAAACAGGATGCAGAACGTGCTGCCCAAAGCGAGGGGACAGATGAAAATCCGGTGACTATTGCTCACCGCCCTCATGAGTCACACCCTTGGGGTACTCAAAAGCTGCTTTTCACATGCTTCGAGCAAAGCCACCACACACAAAAGCTGAAAGCAAAACCCTGAAAGGTGTTCACCATCCACAAACACCTCGCTGATGGTTTCCCTCTCAAACATTCCCTAAGAACGATAGACTCCCTCCTTAACTCAGTTATTCAGGACCTGTGTTTGAGACTGTACATTGCAAGACCTTACACCCATTTTCTGTCCTGCAATTTCTAGAGGTTTCAGACTCTGTCCTTATCTTACCAAAACCTCTGGTGACAAGAAGTGAGAATTCAACACAGAACTACATCCTCTCCTGAAAATCTCAATCATTATCTGAACCATAGTTGAAATTAGAGAAATTTAGTTAAATCAAGATCAGGTTAAAAATATGTATTTTGTAATCGGAGGGCAGAAAACAAACAAAAAGCCTTTTAAGCGCACTGTAGCTATCAAAAGATCAGTTAACCAGCAACAAACCCCCAAACACTGAGTCAATTTAATTGAGAGACAAAACATAAGAAACCTTTAGGTAGTTTTTTGTTGTTGGACCACCATGGTGCCAGATGAAATGGTGATGTAGAGCTTCTGGGTCATTACAGAACAGTCAGCAAGAGAAAAAACATTCCATACGTCAACTTTCTTGCCCTAGTCCAGCCTGGATTCAGGTTATAATTTCCTCTATTATTGACTCCTCCATAATATTTCAAATAAATTACTTGTTTTAACAAATATATTATTTAGAAAATCAAAAGGAAAGCCATCTGGAAGCAGATACTTCACTCCATTTTGGAGCTTGCTTCTTTTCAGGTAGCAAAGCAGTTTCTGATCTCTTTTCCACTGACCTAATTTCAAAAAAATCACACTTTTGAGATCACTGACGTTTTCTGAATTTACAATGATGTAACCAAAATCATACTGTCTCCTCCAAAGCCCTTTTGGAGCCTGCAGGGTAATAACTGCTATAAAAACACAAGCTGTGGTTTAGAATCTGCACTATTCACCTAAAGAACAATTTGTAATTAATCATGCTATGCCTGTCATCAAATGCCACCGAAAATTTAATTCAAGGGACTAAAGGGAAGCATTTTATAAATTCAGCCCCTAAAAACGGGGGTATGTGAAAAGTTGGTAAATGCCACTGAGTCAGTCACTCGGGGAGGTTTGCAACTAATTTACAAATCATTAGCAGTATCAGTAATAAAGCAATTTGTTCATGAAGCATCTGATCAAATCACACTTCACCAGACTAGTTTTGAAACTGGTTTTATCACCAGGTTTAGCTGAACCCACACTGTGCCCTTTGGTTTTATTTTGCACCAGTTTTCACTGTACATCCCTCACGGGAACAGAGAATGACTGTACATGCTGACAGTAAGAGATTGCTCAGTCCTCGTGTTTCCTCCTGCTAAAGGACCCTGACATTTAGTTAATTGTTCTGCATTTACCTGCCTTTAGATCTACTAGATAAACTGCATGATGCAAATATTACGCAAGTATTGCCATACAATAAATCCCCTTTGGCTATTTACATTGGGAAACTGGGTTGGAATCGTGGAGTGGGTGTTAAGATAGCTCTTGGTATGTAATTCTTCACAATAACACTCATAGACCCCGTGGCAGCAGCCCGTGAGGGTGACAATCAGCAATGACACGTTTTTTTTCAGAGACGACCTAAAGCTCAAAGGTTTTCTTACAAAACTCACTCGCCCCAAAAAACGTAGGTACTGCTTATTAAAATCCTCACTAGCGCTTGTAGGATTCTGTTGTTGTGTGATCTCTGTACATTACCAGCAATTTACACCAAATTCAACTTAGAAAAAAAAATGTTATAATGTTATTTACGCAGTAGTATATGGTTTATTTTATTCCTTGTTGTTGTTTGTTTGGTTTTTTTAAATAAGATGCTACATACATAAGATGCTACTGAAGGATAATGGCAGTACAATATATGTCACATTCACTTCAGGGCCTGACGAAGATGAAGCAACTAAAAAGTCAATAAATCTTCTGTTTTTAAAAGATACACTGATAATGCTAAGGAAATTATATTATATATAACTAATAATTTCTTGTACTTAAACACAGAGGAGGTAGGACACGGTCGTTTGGCTCATATTTCACCCACATGACTTCCAGTTTTGTTCACATACAAAAATAACAGCTATTATTTTTGCTTTATTTCCCTTGACCCAGCCAAGTTAAGGTAAATATGTACCATAAACTCCTCAGAGGTCTCCAAAAGACACAGCTGATAAATGGCCTGAGAACATGCACCATATCTGATGGAATGCAATCCTCAATTAAATATAAATCACTCCAGGTATTCTTTTCCCCATTTCAAAGAAAACAACAAATATTAGAAAAACAGAACTGCTTCCCCTTTCTCATTACAGTATTTCCTCTCTGGAGCCAGCAATCCTGGGTGTTCCTCCAACAGCTCAACCCCATCCACATGGCTGCAGGATCCTTTCCTTTGAAAATTTCCTACTCTGTCTTTACCATACAGAGCAGCACACTCCTCAGGATACACATTACACATCTGAATAAAAAAAAAATCCTTCAAAGTGGTAACAGTGTCAAAATGACATGACTAATACGGAGGTATACTGAAGTACTGAGAAGTGTAGGTGGGTAATTAGGTGCTGTCTCAAAGCCAGCAGCTCATAGTGACATTCAGCCAGGACTTTTGTCACTTGCTGCAGCTCTATCCCACACTGAAACACGGCAAGTGATGGAGTCTCTGAAAGGGCCACTGCTGTTTGAACCAATAATTTCCTTTTAAAAGGAAGTCTGAGTATTGTACAGAGTAATAAATAAAAATTTACTTTAAAGGCATGGAAGAATTAACTGTTCAATCAGCCACAAAATCAAGGCTTCTTTTTAAATTCTAGGTGAACACCGACTTAGGTATTTTTGTTAACCAGCCTAGGCAGAGAAAACCCATCATTTTCCACAATTTATTAAAGAACACACGTTCACTCTGTCTTACATGCAGAAGTGTGGTTTCACAAACATCAGCACAGCTCACATCAGGAAGCCATAATTAGCTCTGTTCATTGACGTACTCAGACAACATAAATTACAGACCACGTCTAAATATCTGTCCAACAAAACAGCTGAGCAACCATCCAAACCCAAAGGAATAATTGTTAATATATTCCACAGGTAGAGATCTGCTATTAGTTACAGGAAATAAGGTATATGGTTTCAGTAATGATTGTTTTAACTGTCACAGTCCCACACGTATGAGAAATTTATTCCGCGGCTGTATCCGAGCACACGTGGGTCAGTGTCTCATAACTCAACCCACTGCAAAACCCACCAGGTATGACCTGTGGACACCAACATACCATACCTAAACCTTAGATGGTTTCACATGAACACACTGTGATGGCTGACACAGGCAAAAAACTTCCACGTTCCACATTGCAGTAAAATGTGATTTTCCAAAGGACTATTGAGAGTCCTCACCTTTCCTCCTCTGCCCCTTCTTACCTCCCATCCTTACCTGAAGTGGGGATGTGCTGTAAATACACACACAGACTGAAAGAACCTGCACTGCCCTCCCACTCAGGATAGTGACTCACCGAAACCCCAAAGCTGTACTTTAAGGTTTGACCAAAATTTAACTTGTATTTAGATCACCCAAAAGTACCAGTTCTGAGGTTTGTCATTACTAAACTGCATAAGCGAGAATGGCAATTTATCTTTTATATCAATCAATTGGAAAAAGCAAGAAATCCTCCACTTCTTTTGAAAATGTGGTAAACCAAAACCATCCACCTGTGTTGAGGACCAGTAACATTAATTTACTGGTGACACCTATAAACCACAGTCTGGTCCATGCACACACCCTGAGCGCTGCAAACACCTACAGAATGCAAAATCTACCATTACCTGGAGGCAGCAAGGAACGAAATCTGCATGGATTGCCCAGCCTGCTTGGGTTTCACTAAAATACCACATCTCATTTTTACTGTGCTTATGATCTACACACACAAGGGCATGCAGTGACAGAACAAGGGGAATGGCTTTAAACTGAAGGAAGGTAGGTTTAGATTAGAAATTATGAGGAAATTCTTCCCTGGCATGGTGGAAAGGCCCTGGCACACGGTGCCCAGAGAAGCTGTGGTTGCCCCTGTAATCCCTGGAAGTGTCCAAGGCCAAGCTGGACAGGACTTGGAGCAACCCAGGATGGTGGAAGGTGACCCTGCCCATTGCAAGGGGTGGCACTGGATGAGATTTAAGGTCCCTTCCAACCCAAACCATCCTGTGATTCTATGATGCAATCAGAATTGCAAACAATATAATTTTTAAAGAATTGGTTTGATCTTAAGCGAAGCGTGAGGACAGCCAGGTTCAGTTCTTACATCTGTGTTTTCAACCTAAGACAGAACAGTAGGAATTGGAAGCTAGAGTTTTAAGATGCCCCATGGCTATCAATCCAGAGACACCCTAACACAAAATATAGTAAAGGCTCCTTTTGGAGTTTATGCATTTAGAAAGTAACGTGTTGTAAAATCTGCACATTACCCTGTGAATGCTAAGTTCACAATATTGCTATAAATCCTTAGGAAAAAGTTGTTAATGCATATGCAGTGTATATGCATTTTAAAACCCAGAATTTAAATTGTTTTACTATTTTATCTAGGCAAAGGCACTTATGACCTTCATAATTTTCTGTTGTAAATTAAATTTGTTTTTTAAATGGCTACAGAAAAAAAAGATTAATCCCTAGAATTTTCTTTTCACCTTCTTCCCTGACACAGACTGAGGCTGTCATAAATACTTTGCATCCATACTTCTAGCCATCTTCAATCGACATCTTTGAAGATCTTAATCTCTACTGAATAAATTATTGCAATTTATACTTTTTTTCCAGTGGAGAAAGACATCTGTGTATCACATTTATGGTTAACTCAAAACCAGTGGGGAAGGCTCCATCTCCCCTTGGAGCACAGCACTCCAAAGATACATTTTCAGGGAAATTTCCCTGACTGATGTGCTGATCCCCAGTACATTGGGAAAGGCAATTACAACATGCAACTTGGTTTCCTTGTGTCTAATTGACCTCCTAAATTGCATACACAGGACTAAATACTACTCAGGACAGGGTATGAAGGATACTCATACTCTGCATTTTCACAAATTCAGAATAACAATAACAAAATAAGCATTGTTAATATTTAATTAGGATAAAATCTTCTTCCAAAGAAAGGCAAGATAAAAGGGAAAAAGACACAGAAAAGGTGTAATGGAGAACCAGGGCGATGCTCTTACAGGGAAACAACTGCAGCCACAATCACCCATCACCAGCAAACCCAATTAACTCTTCCATAGGGTTTGCTCCTCTGTCTCCTCCCTTTAATGGCCCAAAGAGATTTACAGAAGTTGACACGAGTATGCTGCAGAGCAGAAGATACTAAATGATGATATTCACAAAAAGTTTTACATTATTTTGAGGAGCTCTTCCACCACTAACAGGATTTTTTTAAACAAGGTGAAATAAAAAAAATACAGCTCTAGTATGAGAGTACGATCTCATATGACAGTATGCCAGGTTTGCAATTGGATCTGAGAGAAAATTAGTTATTCTGATTTAACAGTTAATTATAAGGTCCCATTTGCCATGTAATTCAGAAGCCTGGAAAAATGGAAACTGATTTTAACAGAGACTGTAAAGTTGTTAAATCATATGTTGGCTTTATCCAACTTATTTGCAGCGTGTTTACAGCACTTGAAGGATCAACACAGTTTACAGGACTCGACATTTCCAGTGCTGCACCTACAACTATAAATTCAACAGCACTGATGATGCTGAAGGCTTACATTAGGTTTAAATAGATTAAGGATCCTTGATTTAGAGTATCTCTGAGAGGAGAGGGAACTAATAGGTGTGGTAATGGGAGATGTAGCACTATTTTTAAACTTGACAGGAGACATATTAGTTGCTAGTTCCCTATTATAGAAAAAGTCCCAGTCTGGTAATAATGGGCTGGCATTTTGAAATTCCTCCGATTTATTAGGAATATGATGAGAAATGTGCTCTGAGCTTCAGATCAGTTTCTGTAGAGAAGGTGAGAACTACAACGTGGATTCATGGCCAGTTTAAAGACCATATGTATTAATTTCAAAAAAGTCCCAAATATTTTAACTAATTTTATTTGAAAGTCACAGTCTACAGCTCATATTAGCTGATTGATGAAAAGACAAAGCACTTGCTAGAAGCCATCATTAGTCACTCTGTGAGGTAATAAAAATCACCCTACATCAAAAAGTTGATTTGTTTTCCCCAGCAAATTTGGAGTAACAAAATGCTAAATGAAGACCAAGCCACTCTTGTATCAACAGAATTTGGGATTGAGGGATTACACTGCTCTTGCACAAAAGCTGGAATTGCAAGAGTTAATTTAAACATTAAGCTTGCTAGCCTGAGATGTTTGGCAGCAACACTTGAGTGGGCACAAGCCAGATTTGTTTTGCAGTCCGAAGGTATCCCTTTGAATATGTGATGAAAGGATCTGCATCTTCAGTCACACCTTGAGTCTACAAAAAGGATGGAATGAGATCTACTGTCAAATCGAGTTCAGCTGTGAAATCAGGGAGGGGTCCCACACACAGGAGCAATTCTGAGGGCAGGTGGCCAGAAAGCCAACTCTGTCCTGAGCTGCGTCCAAAGCCATGGGGCAGCAGGTTGAGGGAGGGGATTCCACCCCTCTGCTGCCATGAGATTCCAAGAGCAGAGCTGCACTCAGCTTTGGCGTCCTCAGGACAAGAGAGGTGTGGACTTGGTAAAGCCAGGCTGGGAGAGCTGGGAGGACTCACCTGGAGAGAGCTCCAGGGAGAGCTCAGAGCCCCTTCCAGGGCCTAAAGGGGCTCCAAGAGAGCTGGAGAGGGACTTGGGACAAGGGATGGAGGGACAGGACACAGGCAACAGATAAACACTGAGAGGGTTAGATGAGATACAAGGACAAAATTCTTCCCCATGAGGTGGTGAGGGCCAGGCACAGGTCACCACAGAAGCTGTGGCTGTCCCAGCCCTAGAAGTGTCCAAGGCCAGGTTGGGATGGGGCTTGGAGCAACCTGGGATAGTGTAAAGTGTCCCTGCCCATGGCAGGGGGTGGGAACAGGATGAGTTTTAAAGTCTCTTCCAACCCAAACCATTCTGTGCTGCAAAGTTCACAAGACATGTCAGCAAGATTACTTCAAAATTTATTTCAACCAGGATGGAAGATGGACTTCAAAAGCAGAGCCAAATGTACCTGCCATGTTTTTCACTTTAAGACCTGCAACTAAAGCGATATAAAATGAAAATCATGAGGATTTTGCCAACCTATGAAATCCTTCACCAAGGGGAGAAAATAAATTATCAAGTTATTATTTGCTTTTAAGACACAGCATTTAAGTACTGGATCCCTACAGCAGTGGGTATGATGCTCTTTGAATTCACTAAGTAACTTCAAGCCAGAAATGTAACCTGTACAAAAAAAGTCCTCGGTTTTAAATATTAACTACTAAAATTCAACAGATGAAATATTTTTCTGGTCTTTCACTTGCCCAACTCTTTTCACCTCAAGAGAGAGATGAACCAGGGCTTCATACTATGAAGCCATGAGAACAAAAACACCTCTCATTAATTTCTGTGCAGTCAGCACTACGTTATGGCTTTTAAAAACCACTCAAAAGCTCTCAGAGTCAATAGCAAACATCACACAATACTGAATGAGGGCTTCATACAGCACTACACATATTTTTCCATGTTAACAATATTTATATCCTATTTCCAACTTGACATGCAGATGACATGTTACCCACATCAATTTATAAATCCAGCACAATAGGAGTTGCCAATTTGATTTAGTGCTGCAGCACCCTGTTTCCTGTAAATAATTTTCCCTACCAGGCTTTGACTAAGCCCTCTGAAAGGGCTCTAGAAATATTAAAGGCTCCAGATTCTGGCCAAAATGCTTTCTGACAGCTCACTGCAAGTGTTTCCCAGCATCTCTGCTGACCCAAGAATATCAAATTTAATGACTTAAGTCACTTGTTTCCATCCTCTTGTCTGCAGAGCTTGCAAAATACTTCAAGGATTGGCTTAAAGCGATGAAGAGAAGTGTATTCATACGTTTTATTTTACTTCACAAGTATCAGAAAGTTAAGGGGTCTGCCTCCTCCACTGGGAAGTATCTATGGATACACACATTGCAGAAAGCTGAAAAACATTGACACGAGTTAAATAAACATGTCTGGTATCATCTGCCAATTGAAATGGTGAGCATTGCAGGAAATATTTGTTTTCCATGAATAAAAGCGATACACAAGCATCTCAAAACAATCTGTTTTGGAAGGTTATTTTGGTTGTTTTGTAAACAAGTTTAGGTTCTGAGCTGATGTTTTCAAAACAGATACTGCAAAGCAAATAAATATTCATGTCTGGGGGAGACCCTAACAGACATGAAACAAGTGTGGCCCTTTTTAACAGTGCCACAGATAAAGCAAGGCAAGGACACTCACAGAGGACATCAAGATGTAAATTTTTTCCTTGAAGTTTCTCAGATGGCTGAAAAGTGCCATTAAAATCATCATGCTCAAAAAAGCCTGGGCCTTAAAAACTTGGCTTTTATTGCACATAAGAAAATCTGGCTATAGCCCACGATCAGCACTGTAGTCTTTAACAAAAAGAATTAAAAACAGGTTTTTGGGTTTTGGTTTTTTTTGGTTTTTTTTTTTTTTTTTTTTACTTCATTATAAATCATGAATGTATCAGTACAACTCACTTAGGACTTCAGCTTTAGGGTCACTTGGGAATCATTTCTACATCTATCTAAAAATAAAGTCTGAAAACAATTTACTGTGCTTGAGCAACCAAGCACACTCATAAAACTTTGCTTCAAAACCTGAAAATCCTTATCAAAATAAAACATCCTGCTCAACAAAACCAAAATTATGCTGTCACTTATCAGCTCCTTCCACTTGTACCACCACAGAAGCTGCGGAACCTGGCACTCTCCTCCCACACACTGGTACAACACTAAGAATCACTGAATAGTTTGGGTTTGAAGAGACCTCAAAGGTTATCTTGTTCCAACCCTGCAGGCAAGGACACCTTACACTGGAGCAGACTGCTCCCCACCCAGCCTGGCCTTGAACACTTCCAGGATTGGGAGTTTAGGAACATTAAGTATGGTTTATAATGGCCATGACTACAGGGGAGCAGAGAACAAAACATATTCACTGCAGGGCTCAGAGCTGAAGGAACTATTTGAAGGTCATGAGTGGAAGATCCAAACTATTTAAAGTTTTGCCTGCTATTAGTAGGTGCTGTTGCTGACACTGCTGATAACAATCCCAGAAATACCATTACAAGGCAAGGCAAGAAACCACTCACACCTCACACATGCAAGGTCTGTGCTTAATATTCCCACTTCTTCATTTCAAAGCCACAAATATCACAGGCTTTTCCAGCAAGAGAAAGATCTGTTCTGACTCCTACTAAAGACATCAGGGTTGTGCAGTTCCTCTGGCCACTGGGAAATTCTTGGCAATACCCCCAGTTAAGCATTCACAGCAGCCATCCACAGCTCTTGGAGGCCTGGAGAGCAGCAGCAGATGGACAGTTTGGAAATAGCTCTGAACCAAGGCAGTGTTACCTCACAACAGTGTTGCACGTGCAGTCAGACTCACAGCAATGCTGCAGCTGGAACTTCTGGTTATTTTCCATGAACAAAGGACATGGACCTGTTGGAGTGGATCCAACAGGATGCTTTGAGGGCTGGAGCCCCTCAGCTCTGGATCCAGGCTGGGAGAGCTGGCAATGTTCACCTGGAGAAGAGAAGGCTCCAGGGAGAGCTCAGAGCCCCTTCTGGTGCCCAAAGGGGCTCCAGGAGAGCTGGAGAGGGACTGGGGACATGGACCTGGAGGGACAGGACAAAAGTGATCGGCTTCAGACTGATAAGGGAGTAAAGTTAGACTAGAGATTTGGAGGTGCTTTGATTATGAAGATAACATTAAACCTATATTCAATTATCTATTTATGCTGTGATTTTCAAAGATCACTTTTATTAAGTGGATCTGAAGCCAAGAGAGGTGATACATGGGCCATGTTACATGAGTGAATGACGCAGATCTTTCTGAGTATTTTCAGATCCCATCTTCCCAACAGTGCTTAAGTAGAGACTAATCCCACAAAGCTTTGTCAGCAGTAGATACTTGAAGGTGCTTATGAAACTGATTTAGCCCCACATTTAAGGCAGAAATAAATCTGGAAGACACACTCCCCCTTTGACCACTGAAGATAAAATATAATTACGAGGGAGGGAAAAGGGCAGGAAGGAAAATAATAAGTTCCCTTCAAAAAATATACATGGTGGAAAAAAAACCCCAGACAGGATACCCAAATTAAGCAATACCAAGCAAATGCTTTGAGAAAAGAGAATTATTTCCACCTATCTGCACTGATCACACACTTGCTTCCACTGACAAGAACCTAATCCAAACTCTGCTGTTCATCTCAAAGTGGTTATGAAGCCATGTGTGAGGTGCATTCAACATCCTCGAAGATGAACAGAATCTGTTTTGCATGCCAATATCCTTGGAGAGAGCAATATTCATGCAAGATGATTCAAACTACTCTTCAGAGCTGCAGCACTCTGCCTCCCCATTGAAGCTCTGAATAAGCATGGGCAAGAGAGATCCATAAACCATTTTCCCTGGAGTCTATAGAGAGTTGGTTTCTTAACACTCACGGAAACATCTTCTTGGGCATTAACAGAATGACTTAGAAAAAAGTCTGCTTTTTCTCTTTAGAGCTGAGTTTCTTTTCAAGCTGTGTAACACCACTTGATATTTAGTTTAGCTACTCAACCAAGCATCAGCCTTCAATGTATCCAAGGTGCAGAATGGTTGACTAACACAGACCATTTCACTTGTTTGAGCTTATTTACAAATACTACTTACATACTGCTGGCATTTATAATGACACCTGGGATGTTGCTGACACACCACTATATTTGTAAAGTCGGAGTCTACAGGCACAGTGCATTCTAAGAAACGTGCTGGGGAATACACACAGCGCTTCCTTTGACTGTAACTAGAATGGTTACTTTGACTATATCCTATCTGAATGGGGAAAAAAGCTTCAGAAACAAGCTTTAGCAAGGTTAATCCCCCACTGATTTTCTTATCACTCAACACTATTTCACTCAATTACTTTTGTCAACGATTTTCTCAAAAATTTCCTCCTGACCATATTACAGGCTTGCTTAAATTATACTGTAGAGACACATTTATGCATACACAGAACTTCATGTGTTGCCTACTGACTTGTTATTCCAAAGCCCACAGACTCTAAATACTACACTTTAGTCCTAGAAACCTTGACACAGTGTTCGATGACAAAGAAATACTTGGCTTAGTTTTGTATATATATATATATAGGCAGACTATAAGGGATTTACAGTGGAAGCAAAAATGGAATAGAGATGATTTATTCAACTTTGCAAAGGCAAAGGAGTCCTAACCTGTATTAACATGCCTCAAAGCCTGGAAGTGTCCATGGCCAGGCTGGACAGGGCTTGGAGCAACCTGGGATAGTGGAAGATGCCTCTGCCCATGGCAGAGGGTTGAAACTACATCACTTTTGAAGTCCCTCACAACCCAACCCATTCTATGATTCTAAAATAAAACAAAACACTAGATTTGTGTACAAGCTCCAATTACTAGCAATTTGTAAGAAAAAGTCTGGATTATTACACAGAACTAATATGACTTCTAACCAAACACTGTCAATCATTCTGTCTAAATATGCTTTAAACAACAACCTGTAATTATTCTATCTCCGCCCTCCAACCCCAAAATCATACTACACCTTCGGCCTGGGGTTTTCTCATTATTAATAACAAGATGTTTCATTTATCTGCTTTTATACAAAAATGTTGAAGAGCTTAACAAACATTAATTAAACCTCGCAACACTCCTGTGAGGTAGGTAGGTATTGTTATCTCTGCTTTACAGATGAGAAAACCTGAATTAAAAATTGTGAGTCGCACCATTTCCCAACAGTAGTTTTACAGTAAAACCAAGAGCAGAAGAAAGGAGCAGTGACTCGTATGCACCTACTCCCAGACACCACAACATACATTCTCTTTCAAACCAGCAGGACTTTACTTGACTCTTTGCCACATGTGAGAAAAATATTCTGAAAAAGAGTGTTAATTTATCATTAGCATCATCCCTTCTAAGAAAATACAGACAAATACATCTTTTACCCAGATTGTACCTCCATTATTTTATTATGAAAATGAGACAAAATTGTATCCTCTTCATCTGGATAGCTGATGGAATTCCATCTTCAAAAGGAAAATCCACACTTCTTGAAACCATATGAATTGTTTCTCATATAACTCAATCCCTGATTTCCTCTTTTCACTTATGTTTCTTAATTTCTATTTTTTCCCTATTCTCTTAGCTTCTTTTCCCATTACTTCATGTTGTACTTTCCTTTCCTTAGTCCTACATCACCTTTTTTGATTCTTTGAATTTTTTTAATGATACAACAAAATCTACACAGGATTGACTTACAAACAGCACATCAAATACTACCTTGATGGGCCTTATATCAATTTTTCCTGTTTCAAACTACTCTGATTTCCAACTTGGATAGGAACACATCTACCATCTGACAGTCCACAACTTCAAACACTCTTCTCTTTGCCCATTCTGTCATATTTCTCATTTGAAAACTTCCAGTTTGAATAGTCATCTCTTCAGTGTTTTAGAAGCAAAAGCTTCACAGTCCTCTTGTCTTATTTTCCTTGTCAAATCTCCAGTTTCTCTTCCCTCTTTTCACAAATTTACCAGATCTGTCCTCTATAAAGTGGCCATCTCTGATGTTTTGCAAACTACAGTGGCATAATAAATGTTTCTGAATAGACATGGAGACAATTGAAGTTATAGAAAACTTGTATTAAAATACAAGTCGATAAAAGTTTTTTGCCTAAACAACTGTTAAATGTTTTTGAAGTCATATGATTTTTTCTATGACTTGATTCCTCTTATTTTAGAATCAGCATGAAAAGTTAAATCAGACCTTTTTTTTTTAAACCACACAAGTTAGCACATCTTGTTTGTACTGCTTGCTCTAATGAAGTGAGCCTACACTTGCCAGTGCACAGTAAAAATAGGTAGCTCTGTTATTCATATACACTGCAAGCAGCATCTTGCAGGCTCTGAGAACTTGCTCTCATCCTATGAAGGCTGCAATAAACGTTCAGCCACTGTTTTCTCCTTCAGCTCTCAAAATTACAGCTGGATTCTTTAAGCATTACATGTGATTTCTTGCACTTTAAAGCTTCTGAACTACTTGAATTGCAAGACGCAGAAGCTCTGCCCACAGACACTTTTCTTGCTCCCACTGATTTCATGCTACAGAGCCAGAAAAGTACCAAATACCACTGGTTTCATGGAATTTGCTGGTCAGTGGATACAGCAGCCCCCAGACACACTGCAGCTGAGCAGGATCTGTCTCTGCCTCTGCAGCACACAAACCCTATCTAGTCCTTTTTCATCACCCCATAAAGGTGACATTTCAGAAGAACCTGCTATACAAAGTATTTTATCATGACAGGCTGAGAGAGATGGGGGTGTTCAGCCTTGGGAGGAAAAGGCTCAGGAGAGAACTCAGTGCCCCTTCCAGTGCTTGAAGAGGCTCCAGGAGAGCTGGAGGGGCTTTTGACGAGGGATGGAAGGACAGGACACAGGGAATGGCTTCACAAGGACAGAAGACAGGGTTAGATGGGATGTTGAAAAGGAATTCCTTGCTGTGAGGGTGCTGAGGCTCTAGCACAGGGTGCCCAGAGAAAGCTGTGGCTGCCCCTGGATCCCTGGAAGTGTCCAAGGCCAGGCTGGACAGGGCTAGGAGCAGCCTGGGACAGTGGAAGGTGACCCTGCCCACGGCAAGGGGTTGGAATGAGATGTCCCTTCCAAACCAAATCATTCTGTAATTCTTTAGGTCTAGGAGCATGAAAAGCTAGTTTAAGGAAAACTAAAATTCTACAACAGTTTTTTTGCTGTTTAGTTACCAGCATATTATTTAAATTCACAATTTTTACATTATTTCAGAACAAGTGTACTAACTACTGGAAAGAAATAAAGGTGCTATTGGTTACTATATGTGTCCATTTTGAAATGACTTGCTAAAATTTTCTCTATTTCTCCATACACAAAAGTCTGAAGTTATTTAACTTTTGTAGGGGCAAAGAGTTGCGTTTTTTCTTTTTAATATCCAACACGGTTAGCAATTCCTCTGCATTTAGCCATTGACAGAACTATGTGAAATCCTACAAAAGCTTCAAGATATGCAGCAGAGACCAGTAAGTCTCATTATGAGAGGCCTCTCAGCACACAAATCTCACTCTCAACTACTGTCATTTACTTCTTGCTTGATAGCCAATGTTTTGGCTTCTTTTTTTTTTTTTTTTTTTTTTTTTTAATTTTGGTGGATCTTATCTCCACAAAACATCTTTAAAGCCACAAAGAAACTGCACAGAGCAAAGAGTCTCCAATACATAAAACCAGGTTGGAACCCACAGAACATTAGCTTCACTGAGACTCCTACTCTTTTGTGTTTTCCCCTTTAGATATATCAATCCCATCTGCATTCTAAACAGTCACTTTTCTCAAATAGTTTATGGTGAAAGAAGAGAAAATCGCTTGTGAAACTCTCTAACAATTTTTTACCTCTTTATTAAATTAAAAACCACCATTTTCCTCCGTAATATAAGCTTTGTGAGGAGTATAATAAATCAGCCCTCTCTGTGGCATATGAAGACCTTGAGTGAAGCCTGGTTCTGCTCTGCTGAAGCCCCTCACTGAGTAACATCAGAGCAAAGCACGAGCACGAGGTTCTTGGGCATCAGAGCAACACCGGGAACATCAGACGCCGAAGCGTGTGTAGGTGTATTAGCAGTCCTACCATCCATCTGTCAGAAATCTTCGATGTTCCTGCACATCACCCACTGGCAGAGCTGTCTGCCAAGCAAAAATATTATGAAATGTTCATTATATCCTCAAATCTCCCCCCTCTTCCCGAGGAGGAAATGGAAAAACCTGTCTCTCCACACACACACAGGCTTCACATTCGTTACCAAGAAACGGTGAAAGACTTTTCAAATTCACCCAGAAAGAAAATCTACCAAGAGACCAGGACTGTGAATTTAGATTTATTTGAGCAAACCTTACTTACCAGAGGATACACTGACTTTTAGTTCACATATATCTCATTTTTAAGGTACGTTAAAGACAGAGTTTACAATTAACTGAACAGACAGCGTACAAAAGGCTTTTAGAACTACACCATATGGTCGAGGGAAAGGAACAATCTGGACTATCCACATTTCAATCTGCAGGCTTGTCCACCTCTATAACACGTTGTATTGCTGTAATAAAATATTAAGATAGAATTTTAAAAGTGAAAATATCTATCTTTTGCACTACCAGGGAGCAAGGCATCTTACAGTCTAGTGCATTTAATAAATATTTTAACTTTTATGATTTTAGCTTGCTGAATCAGATATAGTCAATAAAATTCCCAATTCATTTAAAACTCTAGTTCCAGAAGGATATGGGTGGGTATTCATCTTATGCTTCAGGGAAATAAAAAATACCAGTTTATATGGGGTATACTGGCAGCAGTTAACGTAACAGATGACACATTCCTGGAAATTAAATAAAAGCACAAAGAAAATACCCATTGTTGCTCAGTGAAGGACTAATCACATGGTCACAGCTGGAACCAGTGTAAATCATTCATTAATAAAATTCTGTTGTAGTAGTCACTTTTTTTCTGCTTTTCAAATGCCAATAGAAAAAAAGACCTCTTTCAATTCTTTGCAGAATGGAGAAACTTACAAGTATTGCACAGTAAGTATTAAACTTACTAAATCTTTACAGAAAAAAAATGTCTGCAAGGAAGGCATTGTTGGCACCAAGAAAAAATATAAATACTTCTCTATTTTACATACAATCCCAGAACATAGTCCAAGGAGACACTTGCTTCACTCTGTACTGGCCCAAATTCTGAGAATTCAGAGAATCTAAATCTTGAGAAAAAAATTACCTGAAGCCTTTGTAAGTCACATTTTAAAACGAAAAGAACATAAATGCAGCCTTGTTGTGAACTAGAAAACTGCAGTAGATGAAATGCAGACACTCCAGAGAGATCATGCAGTACTCAAGTATTCCATGATTACATACTCTTGGATAAAGGTATCATAGGCTCATGACCAACTCTGCCCTGAGCAGAAGGCTGGACTAGGTGACCTCCAAGGAACAGTTCCAATCTGACTTCCCCTATGATCTCATGTTCTTTCACACTATAAAGCTCTCTCTTGAGCTGTGACACTGATTTTCTCTTAGAAGATATATACATAAAACAACTATTTCAAGTTTTGTGGTTCATTACCCCCAACAGCAGGAAAAATCCTCACACAACCTGTACAACTTTGCATGTAGCAAGTTATTAAATCACAAAAATCAAAAAATTCTCTGCAATTATTTTGAAAGCAACCTCCTGGTATCTAAATTCTGGTATATTCAATGTCCTACTCACACCACAGGATAAGAGGCCTATTTTTCTAATCTTTTTGGAGAAACTACTGAAAACAGGAAATGTAGAGTATGCCATATGAGGCTTTAAACTGCCACAGTATATGTTAAATAGCATAGGTTTTGCCCCACTCCAGAAGAAAATAAAAATCAAAACCATCCCATTCTTCATCATCTGGTACAAACACGGCAAGAACAGAGCTTTTTAAATTGTCAAGAATTCCTTTAATTGAAAGGTTCCTTTGAATTTGAAAGCTAAAAATATATTATCTGCCTCCTTTCTGGGCCTACTAAGCAGTCTGAGCAAAGGCTTAAAGCACTCTGGCTGGAGAGGATATTTGGGTTTTACTGCCGAGCCTGCTAAGGACTTCCCAAATCTCTGCCAAGCCAGGGACCCCGGGAACACGGTGGTGCAAACTGCAATACACGCTCACATTTCCACATGATCAAAGGCTCAACTGCTCTGCTCTTCACTCCACTGCAGTTATTCCTACCTCACAGTGACATCCTCAGCAGAGGGAGATAGGAAAACAGTTAAAAAAGAAAAAAAAAAAAAAAAAAAAAAAAAAAAAAAAAAAAAAAAAAAAAGAAACCCTCCCCAGTTTTAGAGTAATTAACTTCAGGCGCGATGAAGTGACAGTTCAAAGCACTGTCGCTGCTAAGAGCATTACTTACACACAGGAGGAAATCAGGACCTAGGAAAACCTGAATATCTAAATATGCAGCAATTTTGTCAAACTCAGAAACAAAAAATCATCCCTAAATATTGCGCTAACTTTTATTTTAACAATTATCTGTGTACTCCGTCAGAATCGGTAAAATCAGAAGATGGGAAAGCAAATTGAGCAAGTCCTATGGAAAAATCCATAGCTAAAGCAACAGGAGAAATCTTCAGCTCTCACACATGTACAGGCCATGACGCAGACAGGCAGCTTTTCCACAAAATACCATTTTCTGCTCTTCCTCTCTACAAATAATAAACATACTGCCTTTTGGGAACAGCAAAATGCAGTAATATAGACCCTGACTGACCAGGACACACAGGTTAAGTTTACTTCATGTTTGGTGATGTGTTTTCAGGTCAATTTTTTTTAAATTTATTTTTTATTTAAAAAAATAAAATAAAATAAAATAAAAATAAAGCTAGTAAAAAGGGTGTCAAACCAACTTATGACTTTTTTCCAGGTTGAGCCCTCCAGCCCCCCTACTCTTCCACATCAGACTCTTGCTCCAGACTCTTCCCCAACTCCATTCCTTTTCTCTAGAACACTTCAGCCCCTCAGCGACCTTGTCATAAGGAGCCAAAAACCGAACATAGTATTTGAAATGTGGCCTCACCAGTGCCCAAGCACATTGTTTTAATTGCTTCCATGCCTAATTGGCACTATTTGGAAGTTCCCAGCAGCCAGGTGAGGTCACCATTCAGGCCATTGGGCTGGCAGCTGTATCTCCACCAAGCAACACCAGACACAGGGGCCTACAGCTCTGCACTGTTCCCACAGCCACTGACAATCAGCAAAGGCTGGCAGCATAAAAAAATATCAAACTTCTGGAAATATACAACTATTAATCACCTCTCCTTATTAAAAACTCTGTACCCAGCTCTAGGTACACTGGTTCTTTCTAATAAAGTGCAACAGGATAGAAAAAAAAAACCCAGCAGTATTTAGTTTAGCTAGGAAACGTGTGACAGATATAAGCTAAAGTTAATGCTAGGAGAGCTAAAATTTATCTTTACTAATCCCTCTCAATGGAAACAATAGGACAGAATTAAAAATGACAAAGTTAAGATGAGGGAGCACATTTGGAGGAGGGTAGGAAAAGGGAGATGCAAGGAGGCACGTGAGGAAGGGCTGCTGCCACCTCACCTAGAGAGCAGCAATTTATTTCCATCAACTCTTAAATCACTATAACAACTTTTTCATGTAGACAAGCATAAGAAGTTTTAATTTCAGTGGCTGTTACCTGAGTATGCACGCAACAAGTTCAGGCATTTACATTTCTAGGTTGTTTTACACTTTAAGTCAGAAGAAGCAGTCATCTATATGAAAAGGCAACGAGCAGTTTAATTTCTTTAGTTTAGATCATTAAGGTACTAAAGTCCTTATTACAGTTATATAAATGAAGATAAAGTTATTTACAGGAAAGAAATAAATATTTCCCAAATATGCTGCTCCTCTGCAGCAGAAAAGAAACTACTGCAGAAAGAATGATGCTGGGTGAGACGAAGGAGAGTGAAACTGCACCAAAAATGAATTTCACACTGTAGGGAGGAGTTGATTAATATTTTTGACAGTAATAGAGTAAAAAAAAAGGGTGGGCTTAGTCAAATAGCTGGTTTACAACCTTAATTTTATTAAATTTGTATTATAAGTTTGTAATTATGTATTAAAATGTGGCTCATATTAGGCAGCAAATAGCTTTTAAGTAAAGGCCTTACGTTCTTCAGCAAGACAAATCTTCAACACCAACTGTAAATACCAAAGCTGTCTCTCACTCAAATGCTTTCAGGTTTGTTTTTCTTTCCTCCTGTTGTACTCAAAATATGCAGACTTGGATGCCTACAACTAGCACATAAACCTGAAACATGGCATTTAAATCCCTTCATTAAAAGCTGAGCCCTCAAATGGGCTGAAGACAGAAGCTGGAGCAAAGGCAACTACTCCATTGACCAGGACCAGTGAGGATTTACTCCAGGGATCAAACCCCAGAGCTTGGGGTGCCTCAAATTCAAGCCCTAATGTTTGCATTTCTAAGGTGACACACTGCTGCTCTGTGATTTTCCATGAGGTTGGTGAGGTTTCTTTGAAAAACCAAAACCAAGCGGCAAGCTCACGTGCTGGGTACAGGGGGGTGCTCTCAAAACGCTCACAGCGTCACTTTTCATCTTCTAAGACATGAATTCATGTGATCTTTGAACAACTATTTATTTCACACCAAACCAGATATCTCCCTAAAGCCTACCAATACAGCCTCCAGGCATATTTCTTAAATAAAAGTACTGAATCCTTGTATACTTAAAATTTGCATAGCAAAGAGATGAATCAACTGTCACAGAAGTAGTAAGAGTCTGCAGCAACTGCTTACCTCTTGCAGAAAAAAAAAATTTCCCTGTTTACAAGGGTTTAGGTGGGATTCTACAAGTGCTTCTCTTCATGTTTCACAACTTTGAGGAATCATTTTCTTAAAGAATTCTGACAACTGACATTCAGGCTCTTCAATGCATCCATTATGTTCACAGAATTTGTATTTTGCATGTGTAAACTTGTTTATTTTTTATTTATTTCTGCCTAAAGGTTACTGGAAATGTACACCTCATTTCTATTAAATTACCTCAGTAAGGCAATTATTTTGCAGAAATGTTCCAAATAACTTTTTGTACTAATTTTTGCTGCAAAAATTTTTGTTACAGAGATCCTTTGGTTTTCACCAACCTAGCAAACTATTCTAGCAGCAACTGCCTTAAATGATCAGTAGAAGAAATACAATGAGTTTGATAGGGCAGCATTTGACAGAAATAAATCACTTGGCTGCTCTGTGTTTAAGTGTTCAGAAAATAAGCAGCTAGATTTGAAAACAAGGAATGAAGAAAACCAAGATGTGAATTCTGTACATTTGTTAGAGCAGAGGAGCAACTTTATTTTACTGGAAGAACCAGAAGCAGGTAAGTAGTGGAAAAAAGTCCAGGATGAGAGATTCTGCTTACATGATCATTTGAGACATATCTGAGGTTAAATTTACTCATTTTATACTACTGGATCATAACTAAAGCTTTGCAAAACCTATTAGAGATTTACTGAGAAACTGTGATGAAGGCTACCAACACATGATACACTATCTCCAGTGATCTAAAAAAATTCTTATCTGCTACAGAACTGAAGTTAAAATGCCAGTTGGCTTAAAATTTTCTAAGAAAAGGCTGTTTTCCAGAAAAGCACGTGGCTGAAACAGGGCTGCTGTTAACCAAAGGCTTCTAAAAAATACACCAGGTCTGCTTCTGCCAGCCTCCCTCGAGCTGCACCTACTCACATGAGAGCTCCCAGGGCTGGGCTCACATGGAATAATCTATATGGTACATTGTATATTTTGATATCATATATAATAGCCATTGCATAATAATTGTCTTTGTTACCTAGTTGATGTTTAGAAACAAATAATACATACATATGGATATTTTATGTAAGATGATGAATGTACACGTTCCAAACACGTCCCAGCTTTATGTTCACACTCCACATGAAACCACCAGTTTGGCATAATGGGATCTCCTCAACAGGGCCACGGCAACTAATGGAATTATACCAAAATATTACCAGTTGTTATTATATGGGGATAGTCTTATCACAGTTCCTAAAGACCTGCTCTGCAGCTCAGGAATCAGCTGTATCTCCTCAGCCCAGCCACTTTAATTTGTTATTTTGATAATTTGTTTTGCTTGGTGAAAAACTCCTCCCACTCTTATCCTTCAGTGGAGATAGCTCAGATTTAAATTGGTTTAAATATGGTTCAGGTAATATATACTCACATTTTTTTTCCCCCTCTTATTTTAACTCACCAAAACCAACTAGATGATTTTTAAGGTTCCTTCCAATCCAAATAATTTTTTAATTCTGTGGCATGAAAATAGTTATTAATAATAATAATTATGTAATTTCCTTCCATCCCCAAGTGGAAATTTATGGTTCTTTTGCTAAGCAGAAGTCAAAGCTGATAACTCTAAGAGGTGTCATATTAAGACTTCATGTCAACATCTTTCAGTGGAAAAAAGAAAATGAAGTTTTACTTTTCCCCCCAGATTCAGCTAATCCAAGGTCCTCCACCAGCTCACCACACCTCTCTCAAACATGGAATATTTGGCACAAGGAGGCTCAGACGTATTTTTTATCTTATTTTTTACTAGTTTTGCTTTGTTTTACAGAAAATACGTATGAAACATGTAATGAAACATTGAGACTTCTAAAATAACAAAATGGCAAAACTTTAAGGAGCCTGCATACACAAGCGTTAAAATACACATTGCAAAATTATACACTTAATTATACATATGTATACATATTTTTAAATGTATTACAAATTATGCATACAAAAACCCACTCCTATCCTGTGTAAACTTGTTATTATAATTTACATTTTATTTTTATTTAAATCAAAGTTCTTACAACTGTGTTTTAGAAAAGACAGCAGCAGCCACTGTACCAGAATGCTGAAGAAAGTCGATTCTAGTCAAATATTTCCTTTTGACTGAAGTGCAAATTGCCTGAGCTGAATGTGTATGAACTAATTAACAAAGCAGGTATCCCCAAGCTGTGAGCAACTTCTCACTCCTCAGGCTACCCAACAGCAGATACTTCACCACTTTTAATGACCATCATCTCACAAGTAACCAAATCCTGTTTGGCCAACAAAATCTGAAGATTTGTTCAGAGATGTTCTCAATGTTCATTATTAATGCTGAAGTGGAAGTTAGCACTCACAATATTTTGAAGAACTACCCTCACTTTTGTGCTGGAATCACCAGAGGTATGATTATGGTATGCAAATCCCTTTGGATTAAATGCCCTCATCAAAACATCTTATAGGTACATTCAAAATTGAAAGGGCATAAACAACTCTGGCAGCTCAGAGCTCAAGTTGGTGATCTTTACAATTCATAAACATCAACACTTGGGCAGGTTTGCAGGGGAATACAACCAACTAATTATTATCTTTTGCTTAAGGGCACGTACAGTGAGCTCTGCAGGTACTGCCACTGCTTTTAGCCTAATGTATTGCCTCTTCAAGTCTTTCAATGTAACAACTCAGTGCTGCTCTCTAAAGCATTTCTAGTGTTACCAAACTGCTTTATATTCAAGGAGAACACACTGAACCTTGTGAAAGACGTTGCTTAGGAAGAAGCAGCAGTTACAAAATGTATGTGGCTTGCAAATAGTCATTTTATATTGTTCACTAAGAGACAAAACCATGGAATGGTTTGGGTTGGAAGGGACCTTGTATCTCATTCAGTCCCACCCTCTGCCATGGGCAGGGACACCTTCCACTATCCCAGGTTGCTCCAAGCCCCATCCAGCGCAGCCTTGGACGCTTCCAGGCATGGAGCAGCCACAGCTTCTCTGGGCACCCCGCACAAGGGCCTCCCCACTCCCACAGGGAGGAATTTTTTCCCAATATCCCATCTCACCCTGTCCTCTATCAGTGTGAGCCCATTCCCCCTGGCCACTCCACAAACCACATAAACAGTCTCTCTCCATTTTGTAGGTTCCTTTCAGGTACTGGAAGTTCACAGTTATATCACCCTGAAGTTTCTCTTTTCCAGGCTGAACAATCCTAATTCTCTTAGCCTTTCCTTGTAGGAGAGGTGCTCCATCCCTCTAATCGTGTTCACCTGTTACTTAGCACACATTTTTTTTGTCAAAAATGTTAATGCATTATAAAACAAGAAAAAAGTGCAAGTTGGCAACTTTTTACATAAGCTACTTAACTCTTCAAAATTCTTAAAACAATGACCAATTTATCCACTATGAGTTTATGCACTGATGGCACTATAAAAGGAGGTATTCTAGAGCTGGAAAAAGTAGGTAAAGCATAATTATCCAAACCAGATTAAGTTCAACCATCCATGATAAAGAGAAGTTTAGTGACTACCAAAATCCCAATCTTGAAATAACAGAGCAAGTGTTACCCCATAGCACAACTGCAGAGAGAGCACCATCCACCAGCACCACCAGTGCAGCTCCTGGAGCAGCTCTAAATATTCACATCCAAGTTCTTTCACTCCAATTGTGGACCAGCTGACATCAAGTTTTGATGTGCATTTAGACAAACTATGGAGAATCTTAGCCATTCCAAAAAGATACTTAGAATTGTTTGCAGTCCTATGGAAATGACCACTCCAGGCAATAGTCTGGGTTCTTACATTTCACTTCAATGCAGAATATGGCCCAGTAAACCTAACTCAGTATTTCCAACCCAGAACTGTAAACACCACTTTCATTTCTTCAGATTGGTAAGGAGCAGATTCACTATTACAAATAATGAGGCAGCAAATTATAAAAAATGAAAACTTCCTGAGCAAATTAACAGCCTCTTCAGACACTATTTGTAATGTTTTGTTATTAACTATTTCCTCACTAAATGGCTTTTTGTTTTTAATTTAGATTCACAGATATGCCAGGCTTCTCAATAAAATATCAGTTCAAAGACTGAAGACATTTTACACGTGGTTTACAGCTAATGAATTTCCAAAGTTAAAAGAAAACATTGCAAAGAAGTTAGTTAAAAACAGTAGTGAGATTCTGTAAATAGATTCAAGTCTTCAAAAGAAAATCAGTCACTGCATGCAGCTTTAAAGCAGGTCTTTCAAGTTAGGATTAAACTAAACAGTTTTTTAGTGAAATGACACTAAATAAAAACAGTACAAAAAGATGCAAGTGTAAAAACAATAATAATCATCCCCAAATACACTGGGTTTGGTACTAGAATATCTACAGGTTTCAAAAGCTCTGCTTGCAAGAGTGAGCTGGGGGCTCTGCTCATTTGGGTTGTGTTTTCAGGACTAGACTAGATAGATGTGCTTATGGAAAAATAAATAAAACAATCACTTCTTTGTGATGGGGAGCAGCATCAGGCAGATGAGTGGCTCACACCGAAATCACTGGCAGTTACATGTATAAAGTTATGCACAAGGTTAAGCCAAAACTTCTCGGTATGTGTTGCACTAACACTTGATATGTTAGCTCTGATGCCAATTTTTTTTTTTTTTCTATTTATTCCTTGATCACAGAATGATTTGGGTGGGAATGGACTTCAAAGATTATCTTGTTCCAAATCTCCTGCCATGGGCTGGGACACCTTCCAGCTCCAAGCTCCATTCAACCTGGTTTTGGAAACTTCCAGGGGCAGCCACAGCTTCTCTGGACAACCTGTGCCAGGGCCTCACTACCCTCACAGGGAAGTATTTCCTTCTTGTATCCCATCTAACCCAGCCCTCTGCCCACGTGAAGCTGCTCTGTCTTGTTCTGTCACTTGAGGCCCTTGCCCAAAGTCCTCCTCCAGGTCTCCAGAAGCCCCATTAGACACTGGAAAATGGCTTTAAGGTCTTCCCAAAGTCTAAACCAAAATATCCCCTTAATTCACAGACTGACAGTAGCTGGTACACTGCTTACATGGAGATGCACAGCTGGTTACAATGGTTACTGAAACTACTGAGCCATTTCTCCACTCTGAGAATGTTTAGGTCTTTAGATTTCTTCCAAAGTATTAAAGACCTAATCATAGAAAGGCTTGGGTTGGAAGGGATCATAAAGGTTCTCATTTCCAAGCCTTGCCATGGGACACTTTCCACTATCCCAGGCTGCTCAGAGCTCCGGCCAGCCTGGCCTTGACCACTCCCAGGAATGGGGCAGCCACAGCTTCTCTGGGCAACAGTTTCAATTGTTTTTTGCAAATCACTTCAAATGAAGACATTATTTTGGGTGAAGGAAAGCTGAAGGTAGATCAGTAAGAGCAAGATGTATCATTAACACTCAGTGGCAATTAGCAAGCCAGGTCCTTCCAAACAGCAAGACAAAGCTGTAAGTGTAGGGAGCAGCAGCATCTGAGCCAGTTTTAGCTGGAAGACTTAAAACACTCGGAAAAAGCTTCAGCAACTAATATAAAGATTTTCAGGAATGAAACAATGCTGCTGCCATCTGCAAATCCCTGTCAGTGCATCCACAGTACCTGGACCAGCTCACTCTAGGTGTGTTTGCATATCTTTGAAACAACACACCTTCCCTTCCCTGTCTGCAGGCCCATCCTTTGATCTGCTGCAACGTGAATATAAAACAGCAGCAATCCTTACAAAGGAATGATAATAGCTCTCTGCTTTGATACCTATGGCAACATGACTAAAAACAAGCAATTCAAAGAAACAACTAATTCAGTTTAAAGTTATGAAGTTATCAGCTTTTTTTTCTCCTGTGCTCTTTAACTTATCTGCAAAGCTCTTTCATCCAATTTTGTAAAGAAGTGTAAGTAGCCATTCTGAATTGATTATTACAACTTCAGGATGAGTGACACTTGACTGAAAGAGTAAATGGATGTCAATCTCCTTTGTTTTCATTTTCAAAGAAGGAACAGGAAAATAGTCTTTTCCCTGCATGCTCTTCTATGCAAAAGAAAAAAAAAAGTTAGAGACTGTGGTTTTGGCCCATAGTCTTGGACTCCATTCCCCTTCCACAATGACTAATACATAGAAATACTTAATCTGGTAAAATTCTTCAGCAATCTAAAGAATACAAGCTGAACAAAAAGTGCTCTTTTACTAAAATCAAGTCATTCCTACCCACAGAATGTCTGCAGGTCCAACTTACCCGTAATCTATAATTTCCCAATGTCTGGAAGTTAGCAAAATACCGTATGATTCTTCTTTACTGCAGCAATTCAATACATTCATGGATGCAGGCATTCACTCATTTTTCTCTCCCTTTTTCTTTCTAAAATTTATGTTTGAATCCCAGCAGTCCATCTTGTGCTATAAAATGTTTATGGTTTCAACTTGTATGGAGAACCCAGCAGCCTTCAGAAATCGAAGGGCCATTCTCACTGTCAAAACTGGAAGTTTCACAATGATAACTTCATTTTCATTACAGCTTCACAAAGGATATAGAAATATACAACTCCTTCAGCTGCCAATAGCCTCACAGACTAAAAACATGCAACCCCAACCACTGAGTTTTTGCTGACCACAGAAGACACAATTAGGTTTTGTCAAATGCTTTTAGGACTGTACAGTCACTTATGCATTTTTAAGGCTGTAATTAAATTGCCAAAAAACAACATGACAAAATGCAGCCTGTCTGAATAAAAAGTTAAAAAAAAAAAACCCAATCCACCTTTATCTTCTTTCAGTACAGCAGATGAAAGCATATTTTAAGTCATTATTTCCTCTTTAGGCTTCCCCCTCTACATGCAGGGAGGGGTTTTAGTTTCCATTCTAACCTGAGATGAACCAGTCAGCCTAGAAAGCTCATTCAGTGCTTTGAAACTACCACACTATAAAATCCAGCATTTATTCCACAACTCTGATGTTCCAGATGAGCCAGGATCAAGAGTTGTACACAGACTGCCTCAGTGAGAATATTGCTTCCTGCAGATCCACACCCCTATTCTGCTACAAGGTCTCTAAGCCAGTAAAAGTTAAACATCCCTAAAGTGAAGGGATGTACATAAATAAAAAATAAACATGTCTATATAAAGTACATATTTAGAAGACTTTGAGCCCATCCTAAGCAATATTTTTAAATTGTTTGTAACTGTGCCTGTAAGATATGTTTAGAATTGTTCTGCTCTTAGAATATATTTATGAAAATTAAAAAAAAAAAAAAACACAATAAAAGATACAAGATGGAAAATTGGCATTTTAAGGTTTACTTCTACAAGAGGTATTGTGACTACACCAGGGTCCTACCAAGCACATGGGCCCAGCTGAACTGGCAGGTTCCAGCTAGCACCCATGCAGCTGTTGTTTCCCAGTAAACATCTGAGGAACTACATTAGCATTGTCTCATTAACAAAAACATAAATGAAGACAGCATCACCAAATATGCTGAAACAGCGAGTTAATGAGTTTCACACTGGAAATCACCTAAAAATAATTATTAACTGTTTACCAGAATCCTGTGAAATTTCCAGTAGATAACATTCAAGTTTAAATTGTCAGGAAAAAAACCTACCAGCCTATGAGTACATACCAATATGAGTACATACCAATTCAGTGTCTGCACTTGTCTTCTGCATGGGGAAAGCGTGAGAAAGGGCTCTAGTTTTAGTCCCTGAGGTACATTCACAGCAGTAACCACAGATTCAAGTGTCTGTGCTCCTTCCTCACTGCTGCTGTTTGAACTCAGGATATCGGTGTGCTTTGCACTAAGACATATTCCCCAGATTTTTGAAGTGCTGTGTTTTCACAATTGAGAAATAAATAAAGCTTCTAGCAGTAACAACCTACAGAGCAGTAGAAAACGGCAGGATATCAGAACGATCTGGATTGAAAGGGACCTTCAAGAAGAGCTTGGGATCTTCCACTGTCCCAGGTTGCTTCAAGCCCCATCCAACCTCATCTTGGACACTTCAGGGATACAGGGGCAGCCACAGCTTCTCTGGGAAACCTGTGCCAGGACCTCAGCACCTTCACAGGGGAAAATTTCTTCCTTTCCTGGTCTTGAATTAAGCTTTAACATTTGTAAGCCTCCAATAATTTTGAAGAGTCAGGTTGTGTTTACCTACCTAGGATATACCTGGAATAATGAGATACTGGAACTTGATCAACTCCAAGGGCAGCACTGGTGGTGTCCATCATCTCCACTCACCCCAATCAACATCCATTTGCCCTCAGGCTTGTGATTGCTTTGCCTGTGCTCAGGGTATTTCAGTGCCTCTGCCTCCCCTGTGCTCCCCACCAAATGAAATTGCACATAATTAAAGTATTCTAGAAAAAATACCCAAGTAACTTTCAGCTGCATTATCAAAGGAGAAGGTGGAAATTTCATGGAGTTGCAATGAGACTTGGGCACCGGAATATTTGAATTGTTTCTGACAATGACAAAGTTTTGAAAACCTTATCCTATATAATACAAATCATTGATGGCTCCAAATTAGGAGGAATTCAAAACATACAATTTTTACAGTTCATGGTAAAAAAAATTACGCTATATGTAATATTTGCGTGAACTGCATTTCTTTTTTTTTTCTATCATCACATCAAGTTCTCTCACTTGGGAGACAGAGACACTGTTCTTCCCACATGAAGCAGTTTGTCCCCAGCACAGGATAGGGCTCTCCTGCCTGTTCCCTTCCACCTGCTGACACATACCAGAACCCTCCTTTATGGTTATGTGACTTTCATCTCTGTCCAATTCATGAGACCACT
This sequence comes from Sylvia atricapilla, assembly GCF_009819655.1. Classification (NCBI taxonomy): domain Eukaryota; kingdom Metazoa; phylum Chordata; class Aves; order Passeriformes; family Sylviidae; genus Sylvia; species Sylvia atricapilla. Next base: position 34,986,904 of record NC_089146.1, read on the forward strand.
TCTGTGCAAGAAGCAGCCTCAGAGGCATCACAGCTCTGGAAAAATCCCCCAGTGAGAAAGCACTGTGGTGGTTGTAAGCAATTTGAGAAAGAAGGAAGAGCCTGGAGTTTGTTGCTTACTCTTGTATCTCAAACTTAATTAAATTTGAAACATGGCAAAAATTAGGACACAAACAAATAATTAAAACATTAATCATAAATGAATTCACAGCTTAAAAATATAAAGTCCTTGGCATGGATTTCATGTGAGTAGCTGAAAGTCTGTTATTTCCTGTAGCACCTACTCTTCTGGCAAATTCAGTACAGGTTGCCTGATGAATTCAGAAGTTACTGGAAAAGAAAGGGGAGAAGAGAAGGAATGGCACTGACGCACCCTATATCACAACCAGCTTGTTTCCTTAAACAACTCAGGCTTAGAGCAGTTTTAGAGGCACAGAAGTTATGCTGAATTGTCAAAGATACAACCAAATTTATTAATTCTCAGTGTGAGGAAAACTAATTTTCCCCACCAAAACTATAAAACACAATCTCATTTCATTGCTGACTACCGTTAGTTTGAACATACGTTGATTTTTTTGGCAAAGGCAGCAGAGTGATAAATAAATATATATCTGAACGGCCAAATACAGTCACCTCTTCCTATTTAGCTGCAGATCCCAGCAGTCACTTGGGTCTGCCACTCTTTCACAGACAGACATGAAGCCAAGTCTACCTGAAGTAGAGGTAAAGCCTAATAGTTAACAGACATACTTCATTATCTTAACACCTCCCCTCTCTGCTGCAATCACATGAATCCAGGCTTTAATTGAAAAGGAGAAAAAGAGAAATCAAATATGTTGCTAATTGTGTCTTGAAAGAAAGATTCCTTTCATTCCCAAAACTTGTACCCTTGTTAGACCTACCATGTACTGGAAGGACAGTGTGAACCATGCCATCATTTCAGGGCAAGCAGAGTAAAAAATGATTAGCAGACATCTAATAACACCATGAATTCCAAACTCATCAAGCCTCTCAAACAGAGAATTCTGTCCCCTTTTCATCTAACAAACACATCATATTATCAGAAGGATTATTACCTGCATTCAAAACTATAATAAATTATAGTTTATTACTATAATAAACTTACTTTTATTATAGTAAAATACCAGGTGTTGCTTCAGAGGGCTTCACCAAAGCAGTCTGGGAATCTTGGCTGTGGATCTCAGTGGTGAGCCGTAGATCTTCCAATCCATCCTATCTGCTTCAGTCCAATGGACAGACTTCCAAGTGCAATTTTCCTGATTGTAGTAGCATTCTGCAATCTAGACAGAGCTGCGGGGAGAAAAGAAAAGAGAATTTGAGTTCATGTGGTTTAAGTTTCCAACAGTTCTTGGCTAAGAAGAGGCTAAACATGGCCCAGAGAGGCTGTGGTCTCCCCATCCCTGGAAGTGCTCAAGACCAGCCCTGGATTGTGGCTTGGAGCAACCTGGTCTAGTGGAAGGTGTCCATGCCCATGGCAGGGGGCTGGAATTGGATGATATTTAAGGTCATTTCCAACCAAACCATTCTGTGATCGTGTAAAGAAGATTCATCCAAATACTGCCCAATACTACAGCACACAAATATTTGTCCCAAATACCTCCCTTGGTCTAGCAACATCTGTGAAGACAACCCACACGTGAGAAAAAGGAAAAACCAGGAGATCCCACAATCATGGACCCCCAGAGAGTGACCGACAGTCCAAACCCTCTGCACAAACCAGAGAACATGAGGCTCTTCTTTTGCAACAGCAAAAAATTTCTCCTTTTAACAGAATTTCTTCTATTTCACTTTGTGCCCCTAAGCCCACTCATCTCAAGGCTTGAGCTCTCCTAGCTCTCCTCTGCCTCCCCTTCTATCACCCCCAAATTCTCACAGTGGGGTTTCCCAACCTGTTTTCTGTCCTCAACTACAGTTTTCATGTGATGACTGAACTATGTGACTAACTGCAGATGTGTTTCTCCAGCATTCTTTGCATCATCTGAAAAATAAAGCAGCAAAAATATTAAATCACCACTGAAATTGCTGACCTCGTGGGCCATGAACACACTGGGGAACCACAAGGTGTAGGCCTTTCTCATCTCATTCAAAGTTACACTTTGAGCAACAGGACATTTTTAATCTTTTCTGTCTCAGCTACATACAGCCTAAGTTTCAATATCAAAATACTGCATCGCAAAGATTTAATGCTCCAAAAGAAATTAGTTAAATATAGCAATAAAGGCCAGACACACAAGCCTATTTAAAAACAAAAAATCAGCTTTGTCTCACAAATCCTTCTATCACAAAACCATAGTGACCAGCATTTATTTTTATTTTTAGCTTTTAAGCTTTCACTGATGGAAGTCCAAGTTAACCTTTACTTTATTTTGTCCTGGGCTAAATCCACTGTGACATCCTTTTTGCCCTTTTAAATACAGAAATTTCTTGGAAGGCTTCCAATACTTTGAAATAAACACATTTACAAGATATGCAACAATTAACATGAGTGGCTCTAGAGGCTCCTGAGACAGCTCTGAAGTCCCTATGATGTGATGTCCAGATATGTTTATATAACTTTTTTTTATTTAATAGTTAATTTCAGAAATCACTCCTTTACCATCTTTAGCAAAGTGGGTGTGAGCTTTCTACTCCAAACAAAAAATGATATGGGAAAACAGAAAAAATATGAAAAAAAGCAAAATGGCATTAAAAAGGCAAAAAAAATTGCATTAAAATAGTGCAAGTTTATGCTTAATGATGTCTAAAGAGCAAGCTGACTTTGAGACATACTGGAAATGACCATTTCACCCTGTAGCTGCTTGTGCTGGAGCCAGGGGACAACTGCACACAAAGATCAGAAGATTGTGATGTTTATGCACCTACAAGCTGACATCTGTCCACTTCTCAATCACAAGTCTCACTACATGTTTCTACTTTCTACTTATTTCTCAAAATTACAAGGCTTATTATGATTTTACTTCAATTTTCACAGAAGAACTTGAGATTCTCAACAGCATCACAAATAGCAAATTTGTGAGTATTTCCAGTCCAAGCTTCCAAACAGATACAGCAGATACAGGATGAGAGGATGTTTTTCAAAACAAATAGAAATTGGAAAAGTCCGAGGTCCTTTACTGTTGGTTATTATGGGAACAAATTAAAATAGTTCCTCAATCACCTGTAATTATCTTCTAAAGTTTCTGGAAGTCAGAAAAGCTCACAAAAACAATGAAGTGCTGGAACCCTAAAATGTTTAGCAATTGAACTATAAATTTGATTCCTTTTTTATTACCTTGTTTAATGTATAATTAAATCAGGAATGATTCAAAAAAGTTTCATCCAACCTGAAAACAACAGATGAACAATTCAAAGGACCCTTCTAGATAAAATTATATATTTATTTTATTATTGCAACCACAGTAAGATTAACACAGTATGGAATGGAAACGAGTAGATAAAAAGATGCTTCCACATCAGTGAAGCAGCACACGGGTCCCAGACTGTTTGTTCCATGCTGAACCTCAATAAGGAATAAAAATATTCAATAATAACTCTAACTAAAGTCCAAATAACAGTCCCAATTACCCACACAAGCTCTTGTGCAAAGGGACATTGCTCATCCTAATGTTTTAAAACACACGGATTTAAAAAATTATCTAGGAAGTAGTCAAATACTAATTTTCTTTAATAGCACTGCTGCTCTTCAGCCAACTGGCAGAAACATTAAATCCCCAAACTTTTTATCATTTTTACAACATGTAGAAGTTATTTTTTTATATTTCATGACTTTAAGAAGTACAACTAAACAGAGCACTACTGCAATTTTCTAATTATATTTTCGCAAGTTTTTAATGTCATAATTTAAATTATGAACTCTTTATTTCAAGCTGATTAATTAGAATATGCTCCATTTGGGGAACAAGAGTTCAATATCCCACTATCAATTAAACAAAATACACTCCTTCAGCTTGAGATTAAAAACCAGAATGCAGCCAAAAAGTTTCTTCCTTGTATCTGTCAGATCACAAAAGCATCCAATACAGCAGGATAAGGTTGCCAGAAAACCCTAACACTATCAAAACTATATTATTTAGTGCAGTCGCTTAGCTCTGAAGCTGCACCAGAAATGACATCCAAGCTTTGGACACTAAGCCTTTTTGCCAATGAATTTCTTGTAAAGTCAACAATTATAATTTATTCTGATCCTTTGTGTCATCATATTAGTAGTTATTTTTCTGCAATCCCAGAGCAGCAACAAATAACGCCATAGAAGAGGACTGATATAATTACAGGCTGAAAAAGATAGGCCAGCACCCTTATACTGAAAACTACCCTCTGTGGCTCCTTCATACCCCATATGTTGCTAATAAAACTGTTTGAATCATACCTAGGAGACAGTTTTACTGATATTGTATCAGGTCCCTGGGTTCTTTGTATGAGATACGATGTCACCAGCACTATAACTATGCAAATTCCATGATACAGGATCCCTGGACACAATATTACATACCTAATTCGCAGTATGAAACTGGGCATTAACAATAATTCCAGTGTTATATAAATGAAACCACTATGTTTATTGAAAAGCTCGCCAACACAACAACGAAATCAAATTTAAAAAGCAATAAAGAGCAACTGACGTGCTCATAGTAAAGATGACAACATTGGTATTTTTCCCCAAACAATGTAAATTTTGCTTTGTGTCCATGTGACAGTGCTATACAGAAACTTTTGGCAGTGACACTAAGCAAATGCAATCCCATCAACAATATTAATAAATGACCTTAAATAGAAACCTACAGAGTCCCACTTTTGGAAACAATCATGTGATGTTCAGTAAGAAATCACTGTATTCACATATAAGTGGGATTCTCAGCTTCTGCTACTAATCATGGAGTAAACAACAAAGACTAAGAACTGCAGCAGTAAGAAACCAACAGCTTGGAAATTTCAACACACATCGTGCTGAAGCACCTCAGAGGAATCATCTTGGGGTCAGAAAACACCTGAGCTCCAGTCCTGCACCAGATCTCTGTGTGACCTCAGGCAAACAAGGCTTCATCCCAGCTGCCATCGGGTGAAATGGGGCACCTCATCTTTTCCTGCTTAACTCTGCAGCCTCTGCTTTATGCACACCACATACACCCACAAAAGGGCAGGTCACAGATCTAAAAATCAGAGTTGGAAGAGACAAGTGTGCAGTGAGAAACCTAACAGCACAGGCAGCTTGGTGCACATTCCTCTTATCCACATTTTCAGTGATCTCTTCCCTCCTACTATTAATTTATAGATTTGCTGCAGGTGAAGAGTGCTAGAGCTTGTAAAGAGTCTATTTTTGATAGAAATCAGAAGAAAGGTAACAGGCTGGCATGATAAAGTGAGTCTGGTAAAGAGTCAGACTGAGGAGATAAAAGATGCTATTTTGCCAAGGTACCCAGAGAATTAATAAATCAGATCATTTTATAAGGTAAATTGTACAGTAAATTTGTATTGTAAATTGTCTAATACATATGGGAAAAGCCACAGCTCACTTCTCCCTGGTAATATTTTTAATGGCTTCAAACACAGCTAGAAAACAAATGACACACAGCACAAGCAGCTAAGGAGTCTCTCTCTGAGAAGCTCCAACTTCAAATAACTGATGGAAGAAAAACAGAGTTGCAACCAGGCACTTGGAAAGGAAGATAAAGAACTGATTGATTCCTGTCACTTGTGTGCCTCCACTACAGTGGCAGCAGCTTAACCAGTAGCTTCTCAAGTTTTCCACCAGTCTCTGTGCAATACAAAAGCCATAACAGTTTTATTCTGTTTAAAAATCAATAAATAGCAGCTTAGGTGACATCTGACAAGGCAGAAAGCTCGCACTTCTTCCCATCAACATTCTGCCCTCTGGTATTGCTGCTACATTTTATCATCACGCAGTTCAGAGAGAATTATATACCTAAAGTTTGAAAAAAAACAACTCTCTCCTTCCCAAATATGGCCCAAAGCTGTTATGAAGCAACTTATTTTTAGCAAAAGCACTTATGCAGATCCTTAATTTTAATTAATAGTCTCACTGACTTCAACATTTGCACAGCAAGACAACTCCACGCTTCAATTAAAGACTGCACAGAAATGCTGTGCTGATTCATGGCCAAAAGCATGACAGGAACATCATTATATAAAATGCTCATAAAATTTAAAGGAAAAAAATATAACAGGATCCTCACCTTTAAACAGAACATTAGACACCCTCTAAAACTCACAGCTTGAGAAGAACTTGCAGGTTGCTGAATTGGTGAATGCTAGGGATGAGATATAGTCAGTGAAATTATTTCAGAGTGGGCAAAAGCATTTTGGGGAAGTATCTTAAGTGGAGATTACAGCAGGCCCAGGTCGCCAGCCTTGGCATCTGCCACGACTGGGCTTTCAAGACTGGAAGATTCTTTACCAGGAAAGTGGAGCCAGCTGCACTTTTACTTCTGATCTTTTCCCATTGTTGACACAGCAAATACATGGGTTTCTAACAATAACCATTTAATAATATCCAGGTCAGTTCAATCAGATATTATACTGGGCATCTTCAGCAGGCATTCACTTCCAGGGAAGAGTCACTGAGTCACAGTTCTGCATATCACAATATACCTGTAATAAATCTAATTTTGAAATAATACTATACTTAAGAAACACAAGCTCTATTTTCACTGTCTATGTAATATCATAAAGTAAGCTTTACTTTTCAGGCAGAATCCTTAAAGAGAATTGACCATAGCTTTTTATTAAAATATTCTGGTCCTTTTTATAAGCAGAACTGTGGTACCTGATGGCCTGTAACTCACAACCACTATCTAAGAATTTTTGAAGTGTAAAAAAAAAAAAAAAAAAATAAAACAGACATGCAGAACAAAACAGCCCAGACGACAGAATTCAAGTAATAAATAGATAGAAAAGAACAGGTAGAAAATAAACACCTGAGCATTTTCCTACAGGAGCAATTTCTTCCCAGGACATCCACTTCTCTCCAGCTCAGCACCAGCCTTGCCAGCCTGCCCACACATGAGCTAAAATAAAGCCCAGCCAGACCTGCCTTGGCTCTGCAGAGCAGCAGCTTGTGCATTTCCCCAACCGTTTCACACCTAATTTACAGAGTACATTTATCCATCCCTGTATCACCGAGATCTAACCTGGGGAGTGACTAGAATCAGAATCACTTAATTGATTAACACTTAAGTGAGATGCAGAAAGCAAACAGAACACACTAGAAGACTTTCTGAAAATGCATTATTTTTATTCCGACTCCATTAAGCAGTCCGGCTCTTTTGAAGGATTAATGAAAGAACTATCAAGAAATAATACAGAAGAGGAATGCTGAGTCTCAGGGAACATGCCAACACATGATGAAGTGCAGACACCTTTCTGGTAGTTAATGAGTCAAGCCAGGATGTTCAGAGAACTACAGGGACATCTGAACTTGCCCACTTGATCAGTTACAGTTTATTTGATTTTTATGAAATAGCACTTTGATAATTCCTCCCTGGATCACAGACTGTAGTACTTAAAAGTCATTCTCACAAAACTCACAGCATATTTTTTCACACAGAAAAGTCTACTGAACATCCAGAACTGAAAATATTCACCTTTAAATTAATCCAAAAAGCAGTCAATGAGCATGTATACACCTAAGAATTATTTCCACAAACCTTGTGAAGTAGACAGTGTTTAATTTACAACTGCTATTTTTTAAGCAGGAACCGAAGACAAGCCCAGGAACAGTAGGAGTAAATAAGTTTCTAAACAAACAATTTACAGAGATGCTTTTTAACAGGACCAGACAAAACCTTCCTTAAAGTTGCATTTACAAGCCCAAGCTGACCTCAGGCACCCCAGTGAGTATGGATGAGAACCTACATGGATACTGACCTTAATAATACTAGAGAGGCAGATTTTGCATAGGGGAGCATTGCTCTTGAACAAATGTTTTCCAATGTATTAGGCATAGAGAAGCTTTTTTTCTGCATCAAGAACCATACGTCACATTCCTTAAACTGTTTTTCTTGACCAAATACACTGTGGACAACCTACAGAGGATGCCCCTCGGTGCTCCTCTTTGAGGTTCCCATCTGTAGCTTCCATTAGTGAAAATACATGGATTTTTTTTACCCCCCCCCTTCAAAAATCAGTCGCGTGCAAAAAAAATATTCTAAGTGATTAGAGACCATCCACACTAAAGTTCTGATGGGAGTTTTTTACTGATTAAAGTAAGTGCCACAGAGCCCATACTAATGCAAAGACAGGGAGAGCTGAGGATGACAAGCAGCAGGAATGGCTGTGTAAGATGCATGAGAATCCAGGAACAAATCCAGTGACAAGTCCAATTTAACACCAAATGAAAAAAAACCCCACTAATTCCACACTTACTAGGTCTTCCTAGATTTAGTTACACGTATAGAATATAAAGAGGAAATGAGAAATATTTAACTCTGTATCCCAACACCACTCTCAGGTGAGAGACTTCCTCGTTACCTTGAAACATCTGCAGGTCCTCTCACAACAGAGAGAACTTTAAGGTCATAATTCCAGGCAGAATCACTGTCAGCCAAGCACAGGACTTGTATCATACCACAGTCCAGACATTTTCTCCACATACTCCTGGACCTTTTCACCACTCAGGAATCAATAGGCCAAGGGAAGAGAGCTGGTCTACAAAAATACTAACAGTCCACATCTCAAAACCCTAACTGTAAATCATCTCCCTGTATCATAATGAAATGAACCAAAAGTTTAGTAAGACTGGACACACTTAATTCTTTGTACTCCACAGATTAAAGAACAATTAAGAGGCTGGAAGCTGAAAAGTGGCTTAAGCTGAAGTTACATAATTGTGTGGACAAAACTCATTTGGCCACAGGAAGGCATTTACATATTTAATATATTTCAAATAGGTTTATATTGGTCTAAAAATAGCATCTTGAATAGATTATTATTGCAGTAAAACACTTTATACCTGAGTAATAAGATCATCAAATGTAAAAAAATCCACATGCAGAAAGTGCAGGCTCTCCACCATTTCCCTCTCTGCCTCAAACTCCAAGCTGCAGAACTTTAGACCCCCACACTCAATTAAATCAAATTCAGATTATAATTTTCTAATGCTTTACAGTTAAATACAACACTGCCCAACGCTTGGTGGGTTACAATCCTGAGCAATTCAAGTGATAATCACAATGATGGATGTGTAATCTAATGCCCATTTGCCTTGGTTTATGCAAACCATCACATGTAAATCACTGGGAAGGATCATATTTTTCCTGATCTGAATCAGTGCTTGGTCTGAACTTAGGCATTCCATTTTTAGTTTTTAGCATTAAGCAGAATCAGTCTTCACACGTAGTGGAAGATGCCTGGGGCTGCACAGTCCTCTGCAATCTCAGCAACTGGCCCTCTCATTCCCTGTGATAGTTATGCTGAAAAAAATAAGATCAACCAAATTTCCAACTGCCCTTCCAACTGTGGGAGAAACAGATCAGCCTGTTCTTTACTTCTGAAGAAAAGGTCCCAAAAAGGTCAGCCTTTCACATGAAATACAGATCATTAACACTGATACACAACTGTTTTGATGCTCATTTTTTGTCTGGATAACTGGGATTTGATTGTATCTATTTCAGGATGCACTATACTTTATATATACACGGTCTTTAAGGTCTCTTCCAAACCATTCTATGATTTTAAAAATGCCCCAACCCTTTCATGTATTACTCCTTGGCTGGAAATAAAACTCAATAACACAGAGAAATCATGATTTTTATTGACAACACAGTTTTGTGTACTAGAGAGGCTGAATGAAATCACACCTGCTTTTGTGCAAGCTCTGACATCATGTGAGTTACATGCAAACACAACATGTAACAGAACAACTGACTGCTCATTCCTAAATGTGTCCCAATTCCAATCAGAATAAAACCACAGAACTCTCAAGTATCTGAAAAGACAACTACATTAAATGACGGGAATTCCAAGGGCAAGCACCCACTTGGAGAAGTGCTTTAGCCTGATTTGCATTCACCTTTTTTCAGAGACTAACTGCAGAAACAGCACCCAAACAATTATTATTTGTCACCTTTTAACATGAATGATAATTTCTTAGGCACATTCTTTCATATTCCATTCCCTATTCTTCCAAATAAAAGCTGCCCAAAAATACTTTGCATGAAAAACTAAATGTTCCCAGTGACAACTCTGATCAAGTCATTCTTTCTACATGAACACTGAAAGATGCAACAACAGCAAGAACTACTAGTTATTCTTATAACTTGAAGACTAAACCCTAAATATAGTATGTTTTCAAATCCTCTTTCCTAAAATTCAAGTAATATGTTCATTGCTTTAACTGAAAGCTAGAAAAGTACAACTTGTATTGTGCTGCAGGCCATAAAGGGAATGTTCTTTATTTGAGTCATGGTTGGATGAGGATGAAAAGTAGTTTTTGAAAATTTACAACAGTTTTGACACTAGTGTGTGTTTATCGTTACAAGTTATCCCTCTCTATTTATCAGGCTGACTCCGGACCTTTCACTACCTTCAAAAAGACAATTTTTATCAATTCTTCATGTCCTTATAGCTAACTATAAGGAACTGCATAGAACACACAGAAAATGCCTAGCGGAGAAAGAACACGTGTGAGAGAAGGACCCCAGTGTCTGCTTCACTAAGGCAAGAGACGCTACAGTTTAAAAGTAATATTTAGCAATTAATTTGCCTTTAGCATAACACTCATGTGACATTTTGCTAGCATTTCCCTATCCTCAAAAAATAATCATTCTGCTACATAAAAAATGTTCCCAAGGAAAAGGAACTTACTTAGAATTATTGGAAGCCCTTTCTCTTCTCCACTCTAAACTGACATCACCAAAACTGCTTCCAGTACTTGATATAGAGACCTCTATTTTGCTTGTGAATCCCACGGAAATCTTTATTTCTCTACCCCACACAAAGCTTTCTTCAAAATAAAACTGCTCTTAAATTGATTTCTGGAGAGCATTTGGGAGGCTTGCTTTCATATGAACCAGGTTGTGCTTACCTGCCTGTGGCAGTCATTGTTAGTTTTGTAAACTGAAACACTGGGTTTACAGTTGGAAAAATGAAGTCTCAATTAAGGAGCAATTTCAATACCTAACCTTCTAAATTTTACTTTCTGAAAGATGCATTACCAGCCTTCATGTCAGTCTTTACTGACTGTACCAAGATGAAATTACAAATTTACAACATGACTATACCAGCCTGCAGGAAACATCCCTGACCAGACTCTGCAGGTCTCTGGGAGCCACCACGACTACAATGAATTTTTTGAACAGAACCCTAAAGGGCAAGAAGAGCCTACAACTGATTCTGGAGCTTCCCAAATGATGCAAAAGCATAGGTAGGAATGTAGATACGTCTGTCACCACATGCAACAAAGCCTTGCAGGAACAAACAGAATCTAACCTTTCTGCAAGGCACCACAGTTCCAACTTACAGGTAAGGCATCAGAGACAAGTGACTGCTGCTGCTTTCAAAGACTTGAGATTTAAAGGCTTGGCTAGCAAAAGATTTTCCTCCCCCTTTTTAATCAGATGCTGTTTCCTGTAGGATAACATCAACTTCAGTAATTCTTCAAAGGACTTCAGGGGACACCTGGAAATATTGCAAGATGCTAGACAGCAACACCAGGGCATTAAACACCTACACTTCAGTAAGATCAAACAAGAGGTCCCAGTTTGGACATAAAATTAAGTGTCCCATTAATTTTTGGCATTTGTGTACAAAGACCTTGTGCTTACATGAAAACTCAGCAAATTAAAGCGGATATGAGCTACAGCATTTTTCTACCTATGAGGAAGAATCAAAGAGATGTTTCTGTAACTTCCCACAATTTAAAAGGGGTTCTGTACACCTTCTCTGTGAAATAAGCTGAGTAATAATTACCTCATCACAGCATTTTCCAAGCACTTGTCACTATGCACTGCTAACAAAAGAACCATTAAAACTTTTCCTCTCAAAGCAAGACAGAAGCAACGGCTTAGTCATTTCTTCATATAACAGAAGCTTTCTGAGCAGTTTACCAAAAAATCAAGATATATCATTTCTCAAAGCAAAATAACACATTGCACTTGGAAGATGTGTGCTCTCCATACTGAACAACACCTGTTACATACCTGAAGGGGTTTCTTAAGCAAGCCAAGTCTCCCCAGGTGGTAATTACACTGATCAAATCATCCCCACACATGTTGAAAAAATGGAAAGCAAGAAGTAAAGGTAGTCTTAATAGATCAACAGCTTCTCTGATTTCATGCAGCACATGAAAAGAATGAACATGGAAAATTCTGGCGATACATTAAGGCAATTCTTACACCCAAACAATTTGATAATGTAACATTGCGTACCAAGCCAGTTTTTTTCATAAATAATGATCTAAACAGAATACTAGTCAATTCACCAAAAGATATCAAAGATATCCCTTTATTACAAATGATCCGAGTATCCCCCTTGAGGCTATGGCTATCAGAAAGCATTTAGTTGGCTCTCCAGCCAATAATTTTCGGATCTGTTTTATTATGAAACTGTAACACATTTTCAATAACTTTTAGCTTTGCTATATAGAGCAACAAATAATTTCCCAGAACCCTTTGGAAAATCTGACATGCGAAATGATTCTCTAGTCAACTTGTGTATTATTAAGCTGAAAAAAAAAATCCCCATATATCAGATCATTTGATCACTGGAGAGAATGGCAAAGTATTGGGAGCTTCAGGACAGATGGACGAACTTCAGGTCACATAAAACACCACCAAGGCCGTATTTGAAGAAAAATGTGAAAGTTTGTGAAAGCGCCCCGGGTGAAAATACTTTGTGTTGCTAAGAAACATCCCTGATGATGGATGAATTAAATTGTCTCAGTTAGCACAGTCAACTCCAGGCATCCCTCGTTTATTAGGAGAATGTTTTCTTGTACTGGTAATTTATTTCAACAGCTGCATACAAATAAAAAGCCCTACCTTAAAATGAAACTGAGAATTTCAAACTTGCATAATTAATGCTACAAAAGAGAATAGAGTTTACATCTTGAACAGAATTTAATAACTAACATTTAACAATGTAAACTCTAAAAATTAATATTAATACATCCAGACAACTAAGAACTTATTTTAGGATTGTCTGCAGGGACAAATACTGTTCAACTCCCTAAATTACTCTGTGTACAATCCAGTGAAGTACAAAACTCTTCAAATATTTCTAAGCACTGAACATTATCAATATTCAGTTAATCAAATTTTAAACATCACTGAGAGAAAAGCATATTCATTTGTCACATATTGTTAGGATGACAACAACATAAGAACTATATACAAAAGAAATTATGTAAACCACCTGCTTTAGTCATGTGGACATTGTCCTAATGTTTTGTCTAGTTACTTTTTTAATATCTTACTTACTGTTTCTCCTACAGGACAGATTTGTGAACTCAGAGCAGCAAACCTTTGCTTTTCTGAAGTGTTTGCTGTTGAACTCCCACAGATCATACCTGCTGTGCCCTGTGTTCAGGGAAGTCCTTTCAAAGGTACAGATGGAAGAGAGAAAGACCACCAGCTTCTCTCTTCCCACCAGCTGCACATCAGCCCAGAGGAGCTCACCTGAAAGGAGAAAGAACAGCAAGCACATCCCACCTGGCACAGCCTGACACAACAGAAGAGCAGAAGCACAGCACGTGGGGAGCCCCAATATAAGAACAATCCCAAGGTCAGGAAGTAGCCCATGACTGCTGCTCAGAGGTGAGAGAAAGGGCAAGGCTTCCTTCACAAGCCTAAGAGGAATATGCACAATTTCATGCCACCCAGAAACCAACACAGTTGCTGCACTGAAAACAAACCAAGTGCAAAGACCCATTTTCCAAGAACACAGTTGGCAAGGGGGACAGTCATTAAAGAAAATGAATTTTCATTTGTCTGATGCCAAGGCTTTGGGGTATTTCTTCCTAGTTACTAGACTGTGTTCTAATAGAGATTTCAAGTTAGAAATCCCAAATTTTAGGCATACAGAGCTCAATTTAAGGAAAAAGGTGGGAAACCCTCTATAAACTGTTCTTTGGATCACATCACAGCTTCCAAGTCAGAAATTACCACACACAGTTACAATGCCAGTAATATACTCAGCTAGTCGATACACAGAGGCAGCCACAGAGGCTCTTCATCCCAAATAACCCCACCACGGAGCAGAGTTACCACTGGAGAGCCCGAGGAGAAGTATTTAACAATGATACCAATTTGGCTGTGCTAGAGATGTGTTTCCTGTGGGCCTAATAAGGAAGAGCTTTACAATCTGAGCAGAAGCCTTTCAAAACCTCAGAGGACATGTCTTATCTGCACCACTTCTGCTTCTGGAATCCCAGAAATCCTGAAGACAGAAGGCAGATCAGACTGCAGCTTTCCTAGGCACAGATGTTGCAATCACATCTGCCTTAACTGTAAGCCATAGTCCTTGTGCCTTCCCAACTCTGGCAGCATCTCTTAGCTGCTTTGGTTTTGGAAATACCAGTGCAGAGGATAAAAAAGTGCTTCTGATCACATGAGGTGTAGTAAAGCACCAACATAAAAGAAAAACGTCTGCAGATTACATTCCAAGCAAGTGGCAAGAAAGAAAAGGTTTTGAAGCAGAGGGCATTTTTTACCCTTCTCCCTTGTCTACATGTTTCACAAAATAACACTTCAAGTCTTGAGATCTGATCGATCAAAATTGGTTTTTTTTGTTTGTTTGTTTGTTTTTAATGTGTGGATCTAGCAGCCATGAAGAATGACCATCTGTGAGTCAGACATAGAAGTATAATTAAAGATGATTTTTACACACCACTCAGAGAAACTGAGTCACCCATGGGTACAGATCCACGTAAGCACTCTCCAAGCTTTTTTCAACTCACTAAAAATTCCCTCCCTAAACACCCATAGCTACAAGATGCCAGATTTGATTTGTCCCATTTCAGGCTTCTCAATGCAAGACAGACAGACAGAAAGAACCAAGACCAGCAGTGACTCTAAAGACAATGAGGGAATCAGAGCACAACCCAAATATTCCATGACTCCAGCTCCAAAGGCTGGGTCTGCAACAAGGTACAGGCTGCAGGACTCTGAATATAAAGCTTCCTCTTGGCATTTTCAGTGCAAGTTTATTTAATATTTTCATTTATTACTTGGATGATGAGCAATATATTTGCAAAATTTGGTAGCTACTTGGGAAATGCTGCAAGCATTCTAGGAAACAGAGTTAGAATTGAGAAAACTGGGACTAAGGGATTATCAGCAAAACTGAAACTGGGGTTTTAATACTGGAACACCAAAATTGGAAAATAATTCCAATTTATAATAATACTGATAGGAGCATCATATGAAAAAGATGGTAAGATTTCTTCTGTTCATCACTGATCCTAAGATTGTACATTGCACACATTTCAATACAGATGTAGAAAACAAGCTCAAAATAAAACCTAAGCAATCCGGAAGAGTTTAAAAAAAAGTAAAGAAAGATAAGACAAGTTTCAAAATAAGTTACCAGCAGCTACAAGAATCATGCCCCACTACTGTAATACACACTGCAGAAAAAAAAAAAAAAACCCACAAAAAAACAAACAAAAAAAAACCAAAAACAAACAAACAAAAAAAAAAAAAAACCAAAAACAAGATTAACAGGGAAAAAATTAGAATAGTATTCGTGGAAATAGACTACCTCTAGTGATAGTTAAACATGGGATTAGGTTCTGGAGGGGTTACACAAATCTCCCCTGATCGTTTTGAAGACCTGTAGGAAGAACATGTCAGGAATGACCCGTACATCTCTCTCTGGCTTGACATTGCACTACAGGCTCACACATCCACAGCACAGGGCCTCAGCACAGAGCAGTGACCTCTGGAGATCCCCGTTTTCTTTCCTAAACTTAAAGGCTGCACGAGTTTAGGCTCCTGCCAGGAGACTCAGCAGGTGACATGACTGCTCCTTAGAGCTCCAAGCAGGCTTTTGATATCTCTCTTTTCTAAATAGCCCAGGCAGGCTGTGATTGACAATTTTCTCTCACATGAAGCACACTTCCTTAAATGTAGAGTACTCAGAATGATTCGCCAGGGAAATAAAGTCAAAGTACAGAGAAGGCAACAGCAACTAATCCCAGGAATCCAGTCCTGGGAAGGAAATCACAACTGCCAAACTGGGCAAGGATGCACATCCCATTAGCACCTAAAAATACAAACAGTTAAATTTTCTTTTCTAGAACCTCTAATAAATAAGCCTTAATAAAAAGAAGTATTCAACAAAGTACTTAGAGAAATATGGAGGGATGGTTTGACGTTTCTAAGCTTATTTTCACAGCAGTATGAAAGGAAATGAGGTACAGTCAGAGCTAATTCTCCTTATATAATTTCACACGGAATGATTAGTTCTGCCCCAACAGTAACAGCTTTCCAGAGGGTCCTACTTGTCGCCAAGATTGCATACAGATGCTCTAAGTGTAGCTTCCCTATTCTCCACTGACAACCAACTTAAAAGGCCAATATAATACTCATTTTACTATAGAATGAAATTCACAGCGTGAATAGTAAAATAATGTCAGAGCTACCATGAAGCTGCAGTTGAGTGTTGGGGGCTGTGAGTTTTAAAAGTTTAATCACAAAATGGATTCACAGAGAGGAGCAAGCAGAGCAGCTCTGCTCCTCAGCAACATCCCCTGGCCACTAAGGATGTCCAAGAGCTGTGGCTGGACAAGGAGAGGGCAAAGGCACAGAGGAGCATTCGTGTCACATGCCCTGCTGAATATTTTCCTTCAAAAGGCAGGTTTCAATCATTACTGGGTTAATGCCCCCCCCCTTCTTAAGCCTGATTAGGACAGACATTCCACATGCTGAAGGTGCCAGAATTCCTAAGTCACCTGGGTCGCTTCTGGGTGAAATACCAATTACTGGGAATTCATCTCAACAAGGCCCACAAAAATAAAGCCCTAAAAGACACCCCTCAGCCCAATGGTGAACATATCACAAGGATAATCCTAAAACTCTTTGCAAAAAAAAAACCAACAACAACACAAAAACACCCAAAAAACCCACACCAAAAAAACCCTTGTAATAGGTATTAGTACTCTTATAAAGCACTGCAGTGCTTTGTGTTTAATCCCTGAATAGACACCGGTAGAAAAGCGATACTCAATTCTAAAATTTCTACTGCAAATTCCAGCTCAGCTATTATTCCTGGGTTTTAAGGGATATATACATTTCAAACATACATAATAGCAAATTTAACTATCAATGAAAAATTTAAATCAGATGCCAAAACAGCATGCAAAATAATAGCATATGAACTTTAAATGTGTGTATTTTGCAGTTTTTAGCACAACCATTTGTTTTACAAAAGACCTACAGATTAAATACAAAATACACTATTAGTTTTAGGCACAAGAACAACCAATTTTTTATGCCTTGCCAGAAATAATGACTAATTAGGCCAGCACCACCCTGCAGTCATTTCCATAAATCTTGCCTTTACATTTAAATCACAACAAGAAGAAAACTGACTTAACAACAACAGGAGCATATTTCTCATTAAAGTTTTCTTAAAGCAAGATCAGGACAAGAAATTATTCTATAAAGTCGACAAGCTGATGTTATTGTTTATTTGGAGAACTTTAACTCAGACCAAACACAAAGTTGTACTCAGAAATTTGCTGTATTAAGCTGCAATCAGTCAGAAAACTTTCAACTGGGAAATCATAAAACACAGAATTTCACAGGATCTTGATGGATTTCTTACTGAGCAAAGGCATCTCACAGCATATTCCTTGTGTAAACCTTGAGAAGAACCCAAATATAAAAGATGCAATATGTTCAACTACTTGTTGAATTTTTGTTTTTGGGCATATTTGTATGTAAATATTAAAGCAGAAAGGCACACAGGAAATACAATTCAGATTAAATGAGGAACTGTACTTCAATTAAGATTTTTGTTTTAAAATGATGGAAAGCATGGTGCTCCTGAGAAATCACTTGTTTAATTATATATATTAGGAAAGATACTTATAAAAACAATTTATTTTCATCATGCAGCAGGGACTTTATTTCTGTTTTATTTACAAAGGTGTCACCTGGTAAATAAAGACCAATAAAACAGAATCTAGATTCATATAATCACATACAATAAGGTTATTAACACACAACTAGGAGGTTAGTTGTTTGTCCTCCCCAAAAACTGATTGGAAAGAACAGAAAAAAGTGGAATATTTTTCTAAGGTGGTCTAGAAATGGAGCTAAGCCACACCACCACTGCCCTGGCTAATCATCCCTTCTGAGTTTTAAGCATTCCCAACCATTTCCTTCTGCACGTACACACAAAGGTTTGTGATAGTCTGGAAGCTTTTCCATACAATGGCTTTACAACAGGTCTGTTTCTAATACATGTATTTTATGAAGCTTTAGGAGAATTAACCAAGATTCACAGTTCTTGAGGAAAATAAGGCATGGCAACAGCGAGGTCTTCAGCCTTCATTGCAACACGCTTGACCGCTGAATCCCGCCCAACATGGGACGTGGATTCCATCCCAAGGATTTTATTCCAAGAAGGAATAAAAGACTGCATCATATTAAATCTGCATCCAATTACTTAGGTGTGAACTCAAAGGGTGTGTTTTTATCTCAATGACAGCTTCTAAAAACGACTGTGAAAGCAATCTTGCACTCTGAATGGTGTTTTATCCATCCGGACCATGACCACCACACATTTTCTGTTGCCAGAAGCATGGCTGAAGTTACCAAAGCAATCCACTGTTGCATCTCCAAGAAGAAAACATTCTCATGGTATTTAGGGCAATTTCATACTCATACCACTGAGCATCAGTAACACAGACAACCTGCTGCACAAACAGGCACTGACTGCCCAAAAATAATCTTGGAACGAAACTGGAAAATAGCATGTGAAGCCATACTGGTCACACTGTTGTAGAGCCACAATACATACAGATGTTTCCAGATGCAAAACTAATTAAATTCTCCTTTTTTGGGTCACCCTACCATTTTTTTCACTACAATTCAGCAAATTACACATGTAATAAATTGTGCGTGTTTGATTATATGCAAACCTATATACACACAAATATTTAAATCAAAGTTGCTTATCCAAGATCTACTTACTTCAGGACTTATGTTTCACAACTGTTTGTGTTCTTTGGTTTGACCCTAAAAAAATAATTATTCAGGGAAAAAAATACAAATCACCCTAAGTGCCTGGCCTTGCCTATTTTCCTCCAACTTCTGCATTTCATCATTAGTATTGCATACTTCACTGTTAATTTTAGACATTTCTCCAGTTCTCATTTGGACATCAAAGAGCTACTCGTACCCAAAATACCAGCAAACTGAAATACAGGCTTCCCCACTTATTGTCATTTATAACTTGAAAAGATCTTTGATTTCTTGCCTACAGGAAATACTGCCTATCAAAAATAAAACATATATATGCTCCCATGTATTCCTATAGATGAGGTCCAGCATTCAGGATAACAGACTGGAGATATGGTTTTCAGATCTACATCTCTTACTCTGCCTGGTGCTTCACACATCTATTTTTACTTTCACATCTGACATGCAGCAATATGGCCAGCTAAGGTGTACGTTTAAGACATCCTTTGATTTAAATCCATGGAGAAGTGAAATTCACACCGGGTTCAGCGTCCTTGCAGCACTCAGGCCCTGCTTCCCCACTGATAACTGCTCTGCTTATGGATGGCTGGGGGCAGCCCAAGGCTGGCTCTCCACAGCCCTTGGTTAACAATTCTGCCACCAAAGATTAAAGTGATTTTCCTGCTTTACAAACTTGGTACAGAACACTTCTCACATATAAATGGAAAAGAAAAAAAAAAACCAAACAAACATGGTAGCCAGCCTTTTTCTTAAATGTCCACTGCGTGAGTTCCTAACGGCTTTGAGTTCATATTGAGTTTGCTCTTCACTTTTGCAATTTTTTTAAATTAAAAATAATAGCACGTTACCCAACAAACTCCAAACAATAAGAGACTCGCTCTGTTCAAGTCAGCAAACCATTTGCTTTGGTTTTGTTACTACTCCCACTACATAACAGCTCATGTCTTGAGCAGTGGAACAGCCAACATTAAGATGCTGTTCTTTACACTAGTATCATAAAATAGAATCATTAAACAGTTCAGGCTGGAAGGAAACTTAAATATCATTTTATTCCAACTCCCTGCCCTAAGCAGGGACATCTTCTGCTAGACCAGGTTGCTTCAGGCCCTATGCAGCCTAGCCTTGAATACTCACCAGTACTATAACCAAGAATAACTCTCACACCACTAAAAACTTTCAGTGCGTTTCCCTACAACAGAACACAATTCTGTCCACACAGGATTGCGCATGTTACATTTGTGAACCCAATTTTTTATAGAAATAGCATCTACCACTTTTATTTAACCAGGTAACATCTCAAATCCATGGCCAAGATTTCCTCATTGCAACTGGAATCGCTAATCCAAGAGTGTTCCACATAATTTTTTCAACAGCTGAGGGAGAACTGCCTTACCCCCACGGCTCTCCCAAGCTGGACTACATGGGATTGTTTTGGATAAACACAGTCTGATCTTGTGAAGCCAAACAACGAGAGGAATAGATATTTTATTTCTTTTCTCCAAGTTATATTCCAGCTTACAGACAATAAGGAGTTTGAATACAGCAAATGGGGCAAGAACTACTGGCCTTCTCTATGTCAGGAAGTGCTGGGCGTTATCACAGCTTCCAACAGTCATTCAGGTTTTGCACAAGGAGCTGATTGCAGGAGCCTGAGTGAAAGAAAGTACACTAAAAATGTGCTGTTTTGATGATAAAAATCATCTATTTAGACACTTTCACCAGTGCAGGACATTGGTCAGAGACCACAAAGCTTCGCTGCTCTGATCAAAATAGAAAGTAACAAACTCAATGCTGTAAATTGGGACAGAGGCCTACAATGCTCAAGCCATGTGGCTCTGAGCTATGGGCTCAAAGCACTTTGCAAGTCACAGAGTGTAGAAAACATTTATAAAAAGCTAAACCAGGAACTTTTTGTTTTCGTATTCTCAAATTTTATTGAGCAGAAATGTTTGAGGATAGTTTATTGCTTTTACCGGCCACTCTAAAATGGGCCTCTAGCCAGCTAGGTCTTTAAAATATGTCTATATCTCTGGTTTTAAAACAACATTAAGGAAGTTGTATAACTTTTACACTGGAGTTTGAGTGACTTAGCAGCAGAAGCGACAGGTTTCCGCTGTAACACAGGCACTTTGCAAGCCATGGGCACCACTTTTGCAACAGCACCTGCTGCACTTAGTACTGATCCTAATGCAGGCAAGGGATCCACAAGGGTAAATTAACAGGTGTTTAACCCACGGCACAACCCAGGAGACTCGAATTCAGGTGCACCTGAAATCAAACACTGCAGCTGATCAGCTGAGGGAGGAATTTGGTGGTGTGTTTGTCAAGTACCAACACCTT
This sequence comes from Sylvia atricapilla, assembly GCF_009819655.1. NCBI lineage: Eukaryota > Metazoa > Chordata > Aves > Passeriformes > Sylviidae > Sylvia > Sylvia atricapilla. Next base: position 35,008,424 of record NC_089146.1, read on the forward strand.
GAGCTGAGCAGAGTTTTCTTGCCAAGTTCTATTCGTTAAAGCGGGAAATTGACCACAAAGTTTGCAAACAAGTCCATTTCAAAACACACAATATACAACTGTATATTGCTACAGTTGTAAACCCCTTGGTGTTTACACTACACTGAGAACAACCTTCACTTTCTTACACATACACAAACCCAAAAAAAGAGGACTGATTGAAAATCCTATCTCCCCTTAACTGATCTGTGCAACCTGGACTTTAGTATTTAAATTGACTTTAGTACACCCAGACTTTCAAGAAGGGGGGAAAAAAGCAGAGGGAAGACTACACTCTACACGAGGCCTTAAAAGCCCCAATTAAAATTCAATATTGTACTTTGTATAGAGGCTCTTTACATAAAAATCCTGTCATGGTTAAGATTTAAGGTTAACCAGGTTAATAGAGTCCAATAAAATAGCTCTATTGAATTATGCCAAGCCATTGTTATAACCCACACTAAAATCTGCTATTTGACTTTACCTGACTATTGGGCTCAACTCTGAGCCATAAATTAAGCTCCAAACTCTTTCCTACACTTCTTTAAAAAAAAAAAAGTGCATGCTTTTACACCTCAAAAGGTTTCGCTCCTCTAGTCTGCTACTCCAGTCACTACAGTCATGTGTTAGAAGATTTGTGCAGACCTGCCAAGTCCCATTCATCCCAGACACACGTTCCTAAAGTTGGGATGTGTTTACAAAGTATATTTAAGCAGCGCCTCTACTGCAAAGTGTTCTGTTCCAGGGCACACTTAGCTTATAATAATAAAACCGATTTCCTAAAAACCACACTTCTAGTACAAATAGCATTTTTAAAGTTTTTGTTTTCCTTCTTCAGTCAAGCTTGATGGAACGGCAAAGCTAAGGGTGCAATTTTTTTCCAGACAGCTTCACCAGCAGAACTGTTCGTATGCATAAACATTTTAATTTCGGTATTCGGAATCAAACCGCGTTCAGATTTCGCCGCTGCCTTTAACTGACGAGAAGAAGCAGCCCCTGCCCCGCACACTTTGCGTGACAACACAAAAGGGCACAAGAGCAGTGTGTGAGGATACAGCCTCCCCAGGGGCACTCTGACCGCCCGGGCCCCGGCAGTGTCTGCGGCGGGCCCAGGCCGGGCCAGGCCGCGCTGCCGCCGGCCGCAGGGCCCGGGAACGGCCCGGGAACGGCCCGGGAAGGGCCCGGGGCAGCCTCGGGCGCTGCCGGCAGCCATGTTAGAGCGGCGGGAGGCGGCCCCGCGGCTCCCGGGGAGCGGCCCCTGCCCGCCCTCAGCGCTCCGGGCCACGGCGGGGCCGCGCTCCCCGCCCGCCCGCGGGCCCGTGCTCGGCGCGGCCGCAGGTGCCGGGAGCCGCTGCCCTGCCTCCCGCCGGGCTCCCCCCCGCTCCGCTGCCCTGCCTCCCGCCGGGCTCCCCCCCGCTCCGCTGCCCTGCCTTCCGCCGGGCTCCCCCCCGCTCCGCTGCCCTGCCTCCCGCCGGGCTCCCCCCCGCTCCGCTGCCCTGCCTCCCGCCGGGCTCCCCCCCCAGCTCCGCTGCCCTGCCTCCCGCCGGGCTCCCCCCCGCTCCGCTGCCCTGCCTCCCGCCGGGCTCCCCCCCGCTCCGCTGCCCTGCCTCCCGCCGGGCTCCCCCCCGCTCCGCTGCCCTGCCTCCCGCCGGGCTCCCCCCCGCTCCGCTGCCCTGCCTCCCGCCGGGCTCCCCCCCGCTCCGCTGCCCTGCCTCCCGCCGGGCTCTCCCCCGCTCCGCTGCCCTGCCTCCCGCCGGGGTCCCCCCCGCAGCCCTCTCGGCCGCCGCTCCTGCCGCCGAGCGCCCGCCCCGCTGACCCCTTCCCTCCCTCCCGGCTGGCGCGGGCGGCCCCGCTCTCACCCCACCCCAAGGGCGCTCACCTCCTCCTCCTCCTCCTCACTCCCTCCTGGAGACCGTCGGCACCGACGCGCCGGCGGCCCGGCCCCTCCCTCAGCTGAGCGCCGGCCCCCCCTTCCGCCCCGCCGCCCGGGGACCCTCCCTGCCCGCGGGGACGGCGGCAGGGCACCGGGAGCGAAGCGACGGAACGGGGAAACAAACCGTGCGAGGAAAGCGGCGAGCCCCTCCGCAAGAGTTTTGGGAGCAGGGAGGGGTGGGAGGAATAAATAGCAAGGAGTTATATGCACCAGGTGGGCTAAATAAAAACAATTAGAAAGATGATGGTTTTGTGGGAGAAGCAGCAGAAAAGAGTGACAATCAGGGCTGTTGCCAGTTAGATATGAGTAGGAGGTGTGTGTTCTTTCCGTAACTCAAGCTTTCTCAGGTGGTGCAGCTCCCGGGAGAGGCTGAGCAGGTGTTAGCATAGAATCATCATTGATTCGTGAAATGGTTTGGGTTGGAAGGGACCTTAAAGACTTCCTTGTTCCAAGCTCCTGCCATGGCCAGGAACACCTTCTCCTAGACCAGGTTGCTCCAAGCACCACCCAGCCCAGCCTCGTAGGGCTCATAGGGATGAGACAGACACAACTTCCCTGGGCAGCTTGTTCCAGAGCCTCACTACTATCCCAGTAAAGAATTTTTTCCTGATATCTAATCTAAACCTGTTTTGAATTTGAACCTGTTCCCCCTTATCGTGTCACAACACGGTCCTGTATGTTGTGCCATTTTTCCTGTAAATTCCCTTCAGACACTGGAAGGTCCCAAGGAAACCACCCTGAAGCCTTCTCTTTTCCAGCCTGAACAATCCCAATTCCCTCAGCTGTATCTCACTGGAGGAGTGCTCCATCTCCCTGATCAAGCGGGTGGCCTCCTTTGGAGGTGTAATTATAATTAGTACAGTCTATCAACCCTCTTTCTGCCCACCTTGAGTAACAAACCTTCTCTCAAAACTATTTTAGAGGAGAAATGTTTTGTCACACTGACCCACTTTAGTGCACTGTTATCTCTGGTATGTGACAGAATTTTTTCTTTTTTCTTTTTTTTTTTAATTTTTTTTTTTAATAGGAAGTCAAAATGAGTAACACCTAATGGGGTGACAAAGCAGAATTTCCAAAGTGTGCAGCTGTGAGAAGCATCAACACCAGTAACTTGAGGAATTACTTTCTTTTTTTTTTTTTTTTTTTTTTTTCATTCTCTGGCTAGTCAGTGGTTATGAAAGAGTGACGAGAAGGCTGATTTGCATGAGAAATACCCGTAGGCTAATGCAGTGTTTTGTTTCACAAGTTTTTAGGTTAGAAAATCCTGGTAAAGTTGTTTTCCAATAGCTTTCCACTGTCCTGCACCTCTGAATTCTTGACACTGCAAAGCTGTGGAAATGTGAAAACGTCACGAAGGAGACAGTTCTTCATGGGCTTTATCTAGACAGAAGTGGTAGGACCTGAAAATCTTTTAATATTTATCATGCACATTATAAATAATTTTATAAGGTTGTGTCTTTCAGACAGGGTGACAGATGAAGAGGCCTCCAGTCCAGCTGAATAATTTGCCCCTGGCATGTGCTGGAACACAGACAAACAGGACATTTTATCCCCAATTTATGGATAGAAAAATTGAGGCAAGGAAGTGAAGGCATTTATTTTCCAAGTGTAGAAGTGCTCATTTGTAAGCAGGCAATTTAGGCTTGAACTTTTTTTTTCCCCTTTTTTTTGAGGAAAAGGGACCATGTATATACAGTTCCCATTGAAACTACACTTGAGGCACCCAAGCAGAAAGACTTTGGCCATACTCTTTTGGGGTCCTGCAGCCCTAATCCCATGTTCTAATTGGCCAGTAATCTGTGGACAGATATTGTAACAGTTCCTTTAGAATATTTTTCTACTTCTCACTCATTTGCATACTAATGGCATAAAAATAGGCACTTCCTGCCAGTAATTAGTTGGAGCCCAGAATTTAAAGAAAGAAAAACACCACAGCATTATGGTAGATGGATGGTACTGAGGAAGCTGCAAAAAAGAGTCACTTCTCTGGTGCTCAGAAAGTGCCTTTAATTTAGAGTTTAAGGCTGGCAACTCTGTTACCTCTGTGTGACAGGGATTAACTGTTTGCTTGGCCTAATAACTTTGCCTCTAATGAGCGCCTCTAACTTTTTTCATTGCAAATCCCTCAATCTGTCCTGCACTCAGCCTCACTGCTATAAAATGTTTGGTTTTTGGGGGGGTTTTTTTGCCTTTTTCCCAGAAGGAATAATGCTGGCAGTGAAGTCTGTGAGTGGAGTTCCTTGTGGATCACTGTGACTCAGACCAGCACAGAGGCTGCTCAAGGGTTCCTCACCTAATGAGGCACTGTGAAACCCATACCACGCATCAAGTCATGTGAAGTTCTAGGTTAAAAAAGGAGCTGCGTGTAAATATGGGGTTATTTGACTTCTCACATGTAGGCCACAGACTTGACTGCAAATCAGGCTGGTGATAGCTAAAAATTTTCCCCTTCTGGTATTGCAACAGAGGTAACATGGGTTTACATATCATAGAATCATGGAACAGTTTGGATCAGAAAGACCTTAAAGATCATCCAGTTCCGAGTAACTTCTGTGAGATGGTGAAAGTTTATTTTGCTACTTTCATTCCCCTAAATTCCAGAGATCCTCGGTAGGAGCTGCTGGAGTGAGTCCAGCAGAGAATGCAAACATGATTGAGGGCCTGGAGCCTCTCTGCTCTCAAAGAACCAGGGGATGGATCCAATAAACAGTATGCTGCTTAAGACTGAAACCTGCAATGCAGAGTAAATGTTTGGTTCCCTTAACAAGATCCAGAATCATGGCATGGCTTGGGTTGGAAGGGACCTTAAAGACCATCCAGTTCCAACACTTCCTGTGATGGCCAGGAGCACCTTCCACTATCCCAGGTTGCTCCAAGCCCTATCCAGGCCTGGTCCTAAACACTTTTAGGGATGGGATGGCCAGAGCTACTCTGGGTAACCTGAGCTAGGGCCTCCCCACCCTCACAGGCAATAATTTCTTCCTAATATCAAATCTAAACATATTCTCTTTCAGTTTAGAACTCTTCTCTCTTGTTCTGTCATTGCAGACCCTTGTCTGAAGTTTCTCTCCAGCTCTCCTGGAGCCCCTTTAGGCACTGGAAGGGGCTGTAAGGTCTCCTTGGTGCCTTCTCTTCTCCAGGCTGAACAACCCAGCTCTCTCCATTTCTGGAGATGCTCCACCTTTCTTACACCTTTTTATTTTCCCTTCCTTCCATCCATCCCACTTTGTTGCTAATCTTAATGTCAAGCATGTGCCAAACTCTCTACTACAATGTGCTGAACTTAGAAGTAAAATTGTGTCGCTTTTTTTTTTTTTTTTTTTTTAAATCTTGAAAAGCAAACCTTGTGAAGCTTGTATCCAGCAGAACTATAGTGTCAGAAAGTATTTTCCTGAAAACTTTGAGACTGTAGCTTATTAAAGCACAGATCCTTAAGATGATTGGGTCTATTCCATTAGTAGATTTATAAAGTGTGCAGACTGGATAAACAACAGTGACAGCTTGGGGAAGTGTATGCACCTGTTTATTAAAAAGACGTTAACAAGGGCAAATCTAAAATAAGAACATGTACCACAACCCAATTTTCAGCAAATTTTTATGCATGCCTACACTTAAGGTTACCAATGTTATTGGCAATTTCTCTCTCTCTTTTCTCTCTCAGAAGTACACAGCAACTGATGAGCACGGAGCATCTGTGGCAATGGAAAAAACACCGTCTTCAAATTTTGAGGAGCAAACATGACCCTTTCTTTTTCTACTTTTTTCCACCCACATTCAGTTAGTGTGAGAGAAGAAAGAAAATTAAAAATAATTTTTTTAAAAAAAAGCAGAAATATTTTCTTTGCAGAGGAGGACCAAAGAATGTATTGTTCTCTCATTCACAAGCAAGTGCTTTCATCACCTCTACTTTCATTTTGCTCTACATCATAAGTGACAGCAAATTTTCTATATTTTGCTGGTATAACTTAGAAGGGGTCACGATTCTAAAAGTTCTGCAGAACTGAGTCTTCTGTTTGGATGTATGCAAATTCTACAGCACTTATGCCACTTGTATTTTGCAGATAGGTATAAGCATATGCAAAAATGGAGATTATATGTGTACATGCAAGTTTTCAGAATTAATCAACCAAGAATGTCTAAAAACTACAAATGCTTTGCTGAAATTTGGCTCAAAATAGATTTATGAATTAGCCTGCTCTAGCAGCTTTCACTCAAGGTTGTGAAATACACTCCATTTTTATTAATAATTAATAACTTAAAAGATTTGCATAATGATGGGGCTTGGAGCAACCTGGTCCAATGGAAGATGTCCCTGCCAAAGCAGGGGCATTGTAAGAAGATGATCTTTAAGGTCTCTTTTAACTAAACCCATTCTATGATTTCATGATAATGCTATTGCCTCAGAAAAGCATTTTAACAATATTTCCCAGTCGTGGAAGGACCTTGGGAGGATGGTACTTTTGTCCATTCAAAATTGCTGTAGTGCTGTTTTTAATAAGCATTAATTGCTGCCAGCCTGGAGCCCCTCCAGGATTAGGTCTTAATCCCCAAAGATATGGAAGTGCTACCACCTCCTTTTTAGAGATTGAAAACAGGAAACTGCATGGGTTAATAACCGAGTAAACAATTAAAATGTAGGCTCCAAACTTGTCAAGTGTATTGCAAGCAGAGTCCCAAACCATTCTTAGAGTCACTTTCATGTCAGTAGTTGATGTGGATATTTTTGAAGACAAATCAAAGCCCTGGACCTGCCTGAGTCCTGTGTTTCAACGTATGGCCAGGGTACAGAATACATCCCTCAAACACATCTGATAACTCCTTGTTATGAACTGGAATGAAGGGTCCTTGAACATTTCTCACAATTCATCAGGCAAAAAAAAAAAAGCAATGTTTTACTTCAGTCTACCTTTTACTAGAGCTGGGTACAATAGGATGTGATTATTTTAGGAACATTAAAAATATCTACTATCTTCCTCCCATGCTAGGTAGAATAGTAGTCTGAAGTAGTTTTGCTTTGTAATTTTCTGAAACGAGGAATTCTGACTTAACCAAACCTCTTCAGAAGGAAGCTGGCTGATATTATCTTACTTCCCTCTTTTCTTATTGTGGAATTGTTGAGAGAATGCCAGTTGTTGCTACTTGTCATCACAACTTTCTAGTCCGTATTATTGCTCGTTAGAGGCAATAAATGTTAACCAGCAGGCTACTTAAAACTGACCAGTGATAAAATGGAGACATTATAAATCTGGTTTTGCATTCATTAATTGCCTGCACACTTAATACCTACCTTCTGAAAAACAATTCTCCTTCATTTGTCTTTATGATATTTGTCCAGCAAATTCTTTTGAGATTTTTATTTCTTGGATGTTACACTATACAAGGAAATGGATGTCTCTGCTTCTCTTTGAGGGGATTACAGCAAAAGTCACAAACACGAGGTATTGCCAGAAGTGGGAAAACTGGGAATGGCAGGATGAAATACCAAGGATGATGATCACTAAGATACTTTTGGCTCCAAACAGGCCTGTTTTGTCCCACATGCACAGTAATAAGAGTGTGAACTGGGTAAATGGGTCCTGGGGCTGGTCCTGCAGACAGTGGATGTGTTGAGGGATGTCCACGTTTCAGAGCTGCACTGGGCTCACTTGCTGTGCTAGGAATGAGCTAATGTACAGCTGATTCCTCTCCAGGGGACACTTTGATTCTGGGTTTCAAAGGGGACGCTTTCAGTATTCCTAGTTATTTTTTTTTTTTTTTTTTTTTTTTTGCTAAAAAGCCTGGCAGTCTTATAGAATTGTTGGGAACTCTGACACGAAAGAAGTATAGCCTACAGAGCTGGAGCAAAAGACTTCATACCACTGCTGCCCACTACTCAAAAAGGCAATGGTATAAGTACCCTCCTAGAAAAAAAAAAAATCAAGCTCTGAGAGATTAACAAAGCTGTTTGCTATTATGGACAAAAGCAGCGGGGGAAAAAAAAAAGGAGAGGAAATGGGCTGTATTACTGTGAGTTGGCACAGAAATGAAATACCAGGCTGCAATTTATGTATAGTAATTGTTCACGAAGCATTCTTTGGGTTTTGATAGTGACTCATTGTGTTCTTTCTGACCTTTGATGTACAGGATGGGCTGCTAGAAGACAGAGGAAGCCGCAGTAAGAGTATAAAACTTTATTAACTTAAGATTTTGTTGGTTTGTTTGCTTTTTTTTATTATTGCTCATTGGTAGGTAGTATCTCTGGAAAAGAAAAACAAAGGCATTTACCTTGAGTCCTCATGGGTTTTGCCATCTCTCCCAGGCTTTTGTAGTTGAACAAACAGTTGAAAAATAGCTTTGGTTTTAAAAAGGAAATTTGCTAAACAATTGGTTGCTGACGTTGATTACTGAGTTCTGAAAAATAAGATAACTGATTGCAATACTATTGTGTTAGTAGCCCAGGTAATAAGCAATATAACCCCTGCTCCATGCAAGACACAAAGGAAAGTTATCAAGAAGATATTTTTCTTAGTGACTGTTTTATGTTTTAAAGAAAATTATGGAAAAAAGCTTCCATAGAGTCGTCAGAGTAGACACAACAGACTCTTCAGCACCGTTAAGTTCCATTATGTAAATCCACAGTGATGTAAGCCAGACACTGTCAAGTTTGATACGCCCCAAATTTGACCTAATTAGCCATTTGGTTGTTACTTTTTTCAAAGCTTGTGCAACTGGGCTCAGTTCAGGATATAGATGCTAATTGAACACGTAACCTACAGGTGCTAGAGAATCCTCACAAAGGAGAGCCTATCCTATTAGGAATGCAAGTCAAGGCCCAGGGTCGTCAGCTTGGGTGTTGGGGATGGGAAAAGAAATCCCATCTACAGCTCTCTTCACATGGGCATGTTATTTCCAGGAGTGAAATTCAAATTCAGGGCAAACCAATGCAATCTGATAGAGGTTTGCCAACTGAGGCCGCTCGGGCTTCAGGGAAGCAACATTCTTTTAAGCTTTTAGAAAGCTGAGACTCTCCGAGGCAAAGCCTGAAGTGGTTTACTCCAGCCCCTGTAACAAACACACCCCTGTGCAAGTCACAGCCGAAATTTTGTCTCGTTCATAGACCCACCATGTGATGTGTAGGTGCCTACACGCTGCCACATGATTTGTTCCAGCTCTGCCTTTCACCTTTCCCATCTCTGTCCTTGTGCCCCCAGCCTGAGATCATCACCTTTACCCTCAAGTCCTCTTCCCACCCTTTTGCCAAGCAGGAGTGCAGTAACCTTTTGTCATGACTACACCTTGGCCCAGATGCTGCAATGTAAACACTCTCTCTCCTCTGCTGTTTTCCTGCAATCCTCAAACCAAAACGAAATGAGATAAAAAGAGCTGCACAGCCTCTGAGTTTCCTGGCTTTTATCTTTTTATACCAAAGCCTTTGTGTTAATTTTTGCATAGCTATTTTTACATGAGGAATAATATCCTGAATTACTGCTATCACGTGCACTTCAGAATCCCACCTCACCATCCTCAAGTCATCTGGCAACCTGATAGTGTTTCCTGCTCCTTCCCTCACATCAGCGCTGGAGAGAGCTTTGCTAAAAGTTTCACATCTGAAAAAGCAGATGATTTGGCAACACCTTCCTATAGATTTTTTTTTTTTCCTTAAAGAAGTGTGCCTGTCTTTGAGTAAACTTTTCTTTCCAACTGTTCTTTTTTGTCAGCTTGCCAGCTCAACTTCTAGTATTGTTCTGCAGAGATTGCTGTAAGGAAAAATGAAAGAGAAGAGAAAGGTAGAGAACTGGGGGAAAGGGAAAAAGGGTTCAGAGGGCATTTAAAGCCTGGGGAGCCTAGCATGGAAAGGGAGATAGGCTTAGGAAACAGGGAATAAAATGGTGGAATGAGAGATAAAACAAAAACATAAAGGATAAGGGATTAGAGAGATAAGGAGTTCAAGAGATGAAATGTGAATAAAGGAAAACAAGAAAAATAAGGATGAAAGGAAAGAAGTGACAGGAGTAAGACATGTAAACAATTAACTAGGAAAATATTCTGTTTATTTTAGTGAAAGAAAATTATAGTATCTTTATTATTCTCTGGTTTACTAGTTCAGAGGAATTTTTCAAACTAAGAGCTGACACTTGGGTAGTATTACTGAACAATGATAAATGTAAGCCTTCCAGTTGTTGAATTAACGCATTCTGAATTTGTTTAATTTATATGACATTCAGACAGTTAAAGTTTGGATGAAAAAAGCAATAAAAAAATATTAACCACTGCAATATAAAGTGCAGATCTGGAAGAACTCTTCCCAATATTTGCAGTTAAATCCATCATCTCATTGATAATCACTTCAGAGCAGAGTACCATACTGCAGATTAATACCAGAGATAAAGAGAGAAAAAATATTTAAAATTAGTGCTGGGTTCAAGTTTCAGCATTGCCGGCTGACCAGGAGAAAATTGCTCAAGATCACAATTTGTCTGTGAAAGTATTTCACAATATTTTTTTCCCCCCCGTAAGGATATTTATCATGAAGTTATCAGGTCTCAGTTTCTGCCTGAGCTGTTCACATAGGTCACATAATGTGGTGGAACCCAGATAATACTGCTTGTTTTCCCTCATTGTCTGAGCACATATCATCAGGAAGCTGAAATTTTGTCAAACCCACACTACTTTTTGGTTTTTGTTTTTGTTGTTTTGTTTTTGGTGGGGGTTTTTTTGTTTGTTTGTTTTTTGGTTTTGTTTTGTTTTGTTTTTGTTGGGGTTTTTTTTCACAGAAAGGCTACATATATCTGCAAGTGTAAAATCATTATCAAAAACCCCTAAAAAAAATCCCACAGTTTTTGTGCTTGACTCTGGAAGTCACCAAACATCTGAGTAAGTTAAGCCGTCATCCCTTCCTTTCCATTACCCTTAAACTTGTATAAAATATATCAGATTTATAAAGGAAGATATTTCTTGAGGTCAGTTACTTGGCATATAATTTTTTTTTCTGCTTGTGTAGCTCCAAGGGCTTCTGGGCAGGTCTCAGGCTGCTGTGAAGGTTTCTGAAGACACAGTCAAGGTGTCCCACATCCCTTTTCCTCACACTTGACAGGACAATCTCCCATCAGGATTTCTTCTCCCTGAGCATCTACAGAGGAGAGAAAATGAGGTCTCTAATGATTGCCAGTCCCAATTCTGATGCCATCCAGGCCTATTAATTCTGTCAGAGGGAGAGGAATCTTAGGATTTAAAGGTTTGTTTCAGTGCAAATCATGAGCCAGTTGATGGAAAACTGGATTTACTTGAAAGCAGAAAAACCACATTAAAACAACCCTAAAACAACCTTGTTCCAACCCTGTGAACCCGAACTGAGCTGCCTAAAGCACCTAAGAGCCATAGGAGACAGTTGTGTATTTACAGAAGGACCCAAGCCTTACGTCTTCTCCTGAAGTATTTGAAGTATTGCAATGAGAAACCACCAGTAACAAACAGCAATTTAAACATCCTAAATTACATTGTGTAAAGCCTCAGCTTGCCAAATGCCTGAATGAAAAAGGATGTGGAAGATGGGCTCTCCTTCATTCTAATTCAACCCAGATTCTGGGATTATCTGTTAAAAATAGGACATTTTCTATTCTCTAATAATAATAATTTTCCATAGACAGCTGTTGATGTGCCCATAGGTTCACAATAGCTCTTTTTGCAGTGGATTGTAATAACAACTTTTTCAACTCTGTCTTTGAATTCAGAGCTGTATGAGCTATTCACAGCAAGCGCTTTAATCAGTGAATTTCAGCTTTTATTCTGACTTTGGTTTGTTATAAATGCTACACGCAGACATTTGATATAAATAAACTTTGCCCCGGTGATTTGTTCAGAACATGTTTTCTCAGCAGAGTTTCAATATCCATTATTACCATTGCACAACTGCTCACCTTGGCTGACCAGGGTTGTTTGTTCTGGGAAAGGAGCAGTCACCAAGAGGAAACCCATGTCGTGGGGCCGTGATGGTCCAATGGATAAGGTGTGCTCAGTTTAAGTCAGGAGGAGCAAGATCACAAGGCTAAAGAGGTTTTTAGGACTATTTTAATATTTCCGTTCCTGTTCCCTTGACTCAGACCTTGCTTGTAACATCGCTAGGAGAACAAAGAGGCCACTTGAATGTTATAGGCTGAGGTCAAATTGAAAATTAATGATCTCTTATCACATTCAGACAAAGCTCCAGCTGCAAAGGGTGGGGTTGGGTGCTTTTCTGGTTTATTTAATAGCCAGTGAATCAGGGCTCTGAACAGGGCTTGCCTAGTTAGAGCTGCAAAAGATGAGCTCACATGGCATTTTCTGAGTCCCTCAGCCTGGCCTGGCAATCCTTTACATGGCTGGTATCTTCCAGGAGAGCAAACGGAGTGCAAGTTTAATATCTTAATGAAACAAATGTCAGGCATTTGTTTTATATGAATAAAACATCTTTGGCATAAACCACGGTGAAAAACAAATTCCAAAAAGGTTGTAAATCAGAATTCAGCTTTCAGGGCGCTAAAATGTGTGTGTGAAAAATTATGCTGAAGAGCCAGCTCTATCTAAACTAAATCGTTTGGCAATGCCCTGTCAGCGCGGGAGAAAATGGATGTAATGTGCACATATGCACGAGGAGTGACTCAGAATGATGTACAAGTGTTACTGTATCTATTCCAAAAGAAATACCTGGAAGTCAGGAAATACAGCTCCACGGTTCAGCAGATTTGTCTGAGGATAGATGTTCTGGTTTCGAAACTCTGTTTTTTCCCCAGAGTGCTGTAAAGATGTCTCATGCAAACAAATACAGTCTGGGTCAACCGATATCTCTGGGACTATTGCACAAACTATAGTTTTATTTGGTATTTATGGGAGAAGATTTTCAGGAGAAAAACATGCCTGCTGGCAGCTTAAGGACCAAACAATAGGTTGATATCCGTAGGTCCTGGAGCAAGAACCTGTAGCCTAAACACACGCACATTAATCTATGTGTTAGTCCAGGCATTTCCTAAAGTAGTCACAACAGTTTAATTGCCTATGAATATTCATATAAATGAGTTTTGTTTGGAAGAAGGGCAGCAATCTCGAATACTTGTACCAATCTCTATTCAAGCGGAGAAATCATCTGAAGTCTCCAGTTTCCTGTTTATAAGAGTTTGGGCTGCCCAGACAAAACAGAGCAGCATGAACAATAGCACAGGGCTTGGATGACTCTTACAGCACCTCTGAGACCGGGCTGTCTCAGCTGAAGGTAACATCACTCCCCCTCACAATCCCAGAGCTGGAAACCTCAGGATGACCTGGTGTGTGTTTGTGAAGTCAGTGCTCCAATGCAGAATGAAATGGTTTGGGTTGGAAGGCACCCTGCAAGGACATCCCCTGCCATGGGCAGGGACACCTGCCACTATCCCAGATTGCTCCAAACCCCATCCAAATTGGCCTTGAACATGTCTAAGGAAGGGGCATCCACAGTTTCTCTGGGCAACCTGTGCCAATGCCTCACCTTATTCATAGGCAAGAATTTATTTTTAATATCTCATCTGAATCCACCTTCCTTTAATTCAAAGCCATTATCCTTTTGTCTGTCACTACAGACCCTGCCAAAACAACTGGCCCAACCTTTCTTGTAAAGCCTCCTTTAAGCACTGAAAGGCCCCACCTTTACCCATCCATTACCCTACACTATTTTACTGTCTACAGACACAAATTGAAACACAACCTTGGGGCAGCTGCTGTCAGGCTATTGGTCCTCAAGGGGGTTTGCTGGGATAGCCCACCCTTTGGAATCCTTCCAGGAGGGAAGAACATATTTTCCCAAAGACAGTGTTGGGCCTTTGTGTTCATTTGCTGGAAAGAAGTCCGGCTCTGTCAGGTAAAGTGATTGAGGTTTCTTGGAAAACGCCGATGAGGAGGCTTGTGCTGAGAAGACAGAGAAATGATGGAGGACCTTGCCAGAATAGCAGATCAGATATAACTCTCTTGGTCACCATGGTGAGGAGGGAATTCAGCTCAAACAGAGCAGCAGACTGTCTCCCGCTCACTAGACTGTGATGCTCGGGTTCATCCCACTGAAGGGCATCTGTGAGACAGAGCTGAGCACCACTCAGGAGCTATTACGTAGTAGGTTGCAGTGCTGGCAAATGTTTTCAATTTTTTTCTGAAGTGCCATTTATATCTGACTTTCCCATGTTCTTCCCTGCTGCTACCCCAATGTAAACAGAGCGGGGTCGTACAGGAACCACTCTCCCTCTTTCCAAAATGGTAATGCTGGGGATCTGAGGATGACTAATCTCTCCTGTTTACAGTCTGCTAGCTGTTTGAATCCTAACATAACTTAGATGACAGGGTTTGGGAGACTGGAGAATTACATGTTGCCAAGCTACTAAGGAAAATCTAAAAAAAAAAAAAAAATAAGACTTTTCATGAAGTGTCTGGTAATTTCCCTCACTCCCTGAAACATCACAGGCTGTAGTTCTCATATCCTGCTCTTCCCTCTGTGTTTAGGAAACACCTGATATATTCTCCTTACCCATCTAGGACCCAAGACCAATTTCCAAGATGCCTACAAGAAGATGAAGAAGAGGAAGGAAGCAAAGATAGTAACTAGATCATGCCCTGGACTCACTAACCTTTAAACAGCTGTGTTGGTATAGGAAATTTCCCACAGAAATTCCCAGCTTGGGTATCTAGTCCCTTCTCCACACTTGTAGCATCTGTATATAACTATATAACCCTCGTACATATATATTTTATATACATATATTTAAGACCCAGCTGCATGTTCACTAACTGCCTTCAAAGCTGTCCAGCGAGCCCTTAAATTATCTCTTTAAAAATCCTATTGGAGTTACATACCACTTATTTCAGCCTGCATTTAAGCCCATTAAATAAATCAGAGAAGATACACAATTCCACAAGCCCTTTTAATCACAAGAAAGATTCAGGCAGAAAATGGTCGTCTGTCTGTAAACCCAAGCTGAAAAAGTTATATCAGAAATGAGGTGTAAATTTTTAAGATTGCACATAATTCAGCTGTTAGAACAATTTAACATTTGGATACTGCACATGGGATGTGGGATAATTTTTGTCACTTTAAGTCTTTGAAATTGGAAAACTTCCTAGAAGATATGTTCCAAGTCAACCACAAGTGACTGAGCTGCAAACTCAATAACTCAAAATTGAGGTGGATTGTGTGAATGTCTGTGATCCACCCCACACAGGATGAGAGGCTGGAGAACTGTGATGGCCTCAGAATCTATGCAAACATTTTGTCTTTTTTGCTTGGTGTTTCAGAAGGAACTGTCACAGCTCAGTCAATTAATAAAAGATGAAAAAGGTACAGCAAATAAAACTGAATCCAGTTAAAGATTGATGGTAGAAGATGGATATACCCTACAAAAGATGAGGTGAATTGTAGCAATTAAATAATATGATCTTGATCAATTAAACACTGAATAACATTCCAAAGCTGATAATTTTTTTTCTTTTTTTTTTTTTTTTGAGATTCAACACATGAAGTAAAAGAAAAATTCTAATAGCTATGGAAGAACAGAAATACCGAATCTGAAAATATCTTCAGCCAAGCAGCTGTCATAGTAACCTTTGCAAATAAAAGTGTTATAGAGGAACTTTACCGGGGAGTACGACACTAAGTGGTGTATTACTTCAGAAATCTGGCACTATTACTCATCTAAAATGGGAAAGATTTGACAAGAATGGGAAAATTCAGCTGTGCCAGCCTAGCAGGTGTGTGGGAAAGAACGTTTTCAAAGCAAAGCCCACAGTGCACTCCAACGTTGTGCCCTTTTGGAGCTCACCGGAATGAGTTTTACCTAATGGCATCTATTTTGTACCAGCCAGTGACTTAGCAAGTGATCTTTTGACTCATTTCTGGAAAAAATTACATGTGGCTGTTTATGGAAGCTGCTAGTGGAACAAGATCTTTCCTAGATTATACTTGTCATGGATATTTTTTTCTCTTTTTGGCATAGTAAACTGAAGAGCATTTTGTGAATGATTACTTTATTAGTGTGTAATATATTACTGAGTAACATAGAAACATGGTCACATCATTTTCATAGAACTGCAAAACCCCAAAAGATTGGAAGGAACCTTGTATCTCATCCAGTCCCACTCCCTGCCATGGGCAGGGACTCCTTCTACTATCCCAGGCTGCTCCAAGCTCCATCCAACCTGGCCTTGGGCACTTCCAGGGATCCAGGGGCAGCCACAGCTTCTCTGGGCATCTTGTACCAGAGTGTCACCAGGGAAAAATTCCTTCCCAATATCCCACCTAACCCTGCCCTCTGGCAGTAAAAAGCCATTGCCCCTTGTTCTGTCATTCCATGCCCTTGTCCAAAGTCTCTGTCCAGCTCCCTTGGAGCCCCTTTAGGTGCTGGAATATGAAGAATATGTAGAGAAGATACAAGGAATTTAGGCTGAAAAGCAACTTTAGCTACAGTCATGTTTAAAAGCTAAACCAGGCCTTGTCTTGTCTCCATCTGTGTATGGGAATGAAAAGACAGAAAAATCTGCCTCTCTCTAGGAAACAATTCCAACTGCTGCCTGTGGTATTGTTATCAGAAAATGGAAAACTTGTTGCAGTAGGAACCAAGGAGCTGCTGACTGCAAAGGTTTGGGCCCCTGTCACAGAACTGCTGCAACAGATGCTGTTGGAGGCAGAGGTGGGCAGGTCTGATAACCAGAGATGCTTCTAAAATTAATAAACATCACTTAATCTGGCTACTCCAAGGTGAGAAAAGAGGATGATTTTCCCATAGCACCCTTCTGTGGCAAGAAGATTTTAAAACAAGAGTTTACATCCAAAATCAGCAAAACTATTCAGGGGAAAAGAGAATTATGTTTCAAATGAAAAGTACAATGATAAGACATTTAAACAAACAGGAAAGAAATACCTACATCCACAGTGTTGTGTTTTGGTACTCCCAGTGGAAGAGTATCCTCTCTGGTTGTTGGTCCTGCTCTCCTCGTCCCATTTTGACCTCTGCACTGCCTTACTGCTTGCTGTGAAAATTGCTGAACTTTCAGGAATGTATTCATGCAGGTCCATCTCCTGTTTCTAACAGAAAATCCTGATAAGTTTGGTAGGATGACTGGCAGTTACTTCCACAATTTTTTTTTCACTATCTCTGGTTTTAATACTGAAATTGCATCTTAACTTTTAACTGAAATATGAAATCTAAGCCTTTAGCTGATTACAAGGTTAGAGCTTCTGTAGTACCTGACCTCTCATCCTACACCACTTGGTCTTGTTCTTACCAGCATTGATTTTGCCTTATTTTATGCTGTAGCCTGGGGATTTTTTATGCCATAAAAATCTCAACTCCTCAAACTTGTCAAGGCTGACTTTTACTGTGGTGTAAGGTACAGCTCCTTTTCCTCTTACAGTCTTCCAAAAGAGGCAAACATTGATCAATAACTTCTCCCAGGAAATTTTTACTTCAGTTTTATTACACTTTGGTCAGTTGATAAAAATAACTGCATTTCACTGTTTTGGTAACCTGCAAGTCTTAAAGTCAACCATCATCACACCTGTATTATGGGCAATTAGTTTTTAAATATGGTCTGACTCATTCTCTCTCTTATGCTCTCCATTAAACTCTGGCAGAGAAATTCTTCCCAGATCTTCAGTGCTGTTTCTGGCACTTTCAAAGTTGATTTTTTTTCTTTTCCTTGTGCATAATATCCTGCATATTCTACTGCATGTGAATGAAGATTTGTCATTTTAAAAGGATTTCTTGCTTTAAACTTACTATTTCTTGAAACCTAGCCTCATCTTTAGTCCAGCATTGGCTGTAGAAAAAGCAGCCAGGTTGGAAGGAAATTAATATAGAAGTAATTAAAATTCAGAGTTGGCTGGACACTTGTGAGAAGTGCAGATGACTACCTGTGCCCACATATGCAGTGCATTTGTCTGAGTTATTGGTGTGTGAAAAGCAAGGAATGGAACAAAAGCTCCTCTTGCTGCCACAACTACAGCAGATGCTGCTTGATGCCTGCTGAAATTCAGAAATCTGCTCTCATCCTTTTACAGCAGCCTTGTTCTACCTCTTGTGACCTTGATTTCACACCTCTGACCTTGCCTTTCTTCTGGTATCCTGTAACAAACAAATCCATGGACAAGCAGGTGATCCTGTAAGAATCCAAGTTATTTATGAGAGAAGATACTGGAGAAGATGCTGCTCAGAGATGCTCCATTCTTGGCAGTTTAAAATTCTCTATTTCTGCCTGATTTTAATTAATAGCCTTGTGTTTAAGATGAAATGTGTTCAATTTGTGCACAGTGTAGGGACTGTCTCACTACAAGATCAGTTATATACATAGCAATGCAATTATTATTCTCTGCTGACAAATGTACCGTGATATTGATAAAAAAGCAATAACTTCAATGTACATGTCAAAATCTGCCCTGATAGCTTATTACAGATTGTTAGATGAACATAAATATCTAATGTTCAGCCTGTAGTGTTCATTTGTCCCATGGCAGACGAAGGTACGAAGAATTGATTTAAAACACAATACCAAGTCTCCAATACTCACTGAGCCTAAGGTATGTCTTTGCAAGCATTCATGGAAGTATGGGTGACTATTTCCGCAGCCTAGGACCAGGCTGCAGGGAACTGCTGACATTCAGCTGCTTAAACCTCTTTAAGTGTCCCTGAGATTTCTGGTTCTGGCCGAAATCCACCAGTTTATCCATAATCACCTTTCCATATTTCCAAGAAGGGAGTGTAGCTCCACAGGCTGCCTGGGCTGGGCTGTCCCACAGAGAGCCAAGGCAGGAGCAGAGACCCTGTGCAGGCATTCCCAGGGCAGGAGTGGGTTGTTGGCTGGGCTTTTATGAAAACAGCCTCTATCACATTGACACGTTTGCTTATTTTTTATGCCTCTTTTTGAAAGGAAAGGGAAATGGGGGGCACGGCCTCAGATAGGTCCCGCTTCCTCCTTCATTCATCAGCTTTCTTACCCACATTTAGAAATGCAAGGAAGCCAGTTATGGACTATCTATTTTGGAGACATACCAGATTAAAATAAACCTGTTCCTATGGCTGTGAATTTGGTGGGGTTGTTGAGAGGGACAGAGATGAAGTACTGACAGAGGTGGTGAGGAGTCCAAGAAGCCGCAACATTTCCCACGTACTGCACCATCGGCTTGGACATCCCATGAGCTGGTCAGGTGGAGTCAAACCACCCCTTCCTTCTCACAAGGACATGACCACAAGGGCCCCTGCTTGGGGATTTATGTGGCAGAAGGGAGTTTCCCACCCTCCTCAGGAGAAGAGACAAAAAATGTGTTTGTTTTTCTTCCCAGTGCCGTGTACCTCTGCTTTGTGCAGAGGAAATGAAAGGTATAGTCAGTGATAGTAGTGGTGATTTATTCTGGTGCTAAGGCTTTTTTTTTAAGGTCATCAGCTGCATGATCTCTTCACACGGTGCTTTCAGTTGATTTCAACTTTTTAGTGTTTTCCTGTTGGCCCTTTTTTCTTTATTTTTTTTTCCTGCCTGTTCAGCTACATTTTCCCAATGAAAAATGCCACTGCAAAGACTTTGCTCACTTTCTTGTTGTGGGGACCCAGTAAGACCAGCACCAGCATCAGCTTCCTTAGAAGGACATGGGTGAACCTCATCCACATTCCTCTGGGAGAAAAGTTTCCCACCTTTTCATCCAGATGTGATGGAAGAGCAATGGAGAGGTCAGTATTTCATCTCCAATCAGCATTTTTGGATTTCAGCTGACTTCATAATCAAGTCTGTTCACAGAAGTTGTTTTCACTAATAAGCATTTTCCTGTGTCATAATAAAAGCCTAATTTCTCAAAAAACCCCGAGATTTCATTGTGAAAAGGAACACAAAATATTCTTGCACCAACATAATCGTTCTTCTTTGCAATCCCACAAAGCAGGAAGGTTCAATTATATCTCTTCAACACTGAAAGTCCACCAAAATTCTGACTTCTATCATCTGATGTGCAGGGTGATGGAAACTATTTTGCCACATTAAAGCTGAGATATAAAAGACTTGGCTAATGTAAATGGCAAAATACTGTGACTTTTTTATGAGCAGTTGTGTGCAATATTATCACCTAATTCACATTTTAAAAACAGCCTTTACACCTCAGTTACTTTTATTTTTTCCCCTCATTCAGCCATACATCGAGTGAAATGTCTCATTTTAAATGTGTTGACTGGACATACTTGAATTTTGGGCTGGAACCCCATCCTTGTCCTTTTGTGACTCAGATGTTCTTTATTTGCATCCTTTATTTTCTCAGATAAAAGGAAAAAAAAATTAAAAAAGGTCATCATACTGCAGACCAACTCACTGCTAATTGTAGTCTCTGAAGAAAATTAAGATGCTCTAGTACACCATTAGAGACTCTACAATTTGTATCAGGCACCAGGATATGTTTTCCTAATTATTAGTTCCTTTAGTGTCCAGATTAAAAATAGCTGTTAAGGGCTCTGGGTAGATGATACAGCAGTATGAAATAGCATCACACCTGTCTCCCTCTTGCAGCTTCCCAAGTGTAAGTAGGAGTCAGAATTTCCCTCCTCATTAAATAAAAACACTGATAGATAGGACATCACTTGGCATCTCCAAAGTGCTATACCTAAGACATACCATCTGCTACGAAGTTGCAAAAACATAGCCTGAGAAAAGTGGGACATCAAGGTGGAGCTTAATTTTCTTTAGTCAGTTTTCTGTCTATCCTGGACTCGAGCGGGGCTGGTGCTGGCGTGGCTCACGATGCCTGTGACTACAGCAAGGGAGCAGGGCTGGGAATGCAGCCATCCAGGAACAGGGAAATTCCAGGGCAAACAGGGAAGCTGCTCCCCAGAGGGACATGTTTTTAATAAGCAGGCAAATTTTGCTTTTGAAGGCAGCAGGAGGGACAGCTTAGGGCTCCTCTCTGGAGTGGGTGCTCTCAGCACTGAGTGATGAAGTTCCTTTTGCTTTCCTTTCCCCTTGTCACAGGAGTTATTTTAGCAGAGCTGCAAAGTGCACAGAGCCTGACTTGGAGCTCAGCCTCTACTCTGAGGGCTGTGGGCGCATGCTGCAGCAGGAGATTGAAGCTTCAGCTAAGGTGACCATAAATCCCAGATGTCCTACTTGTGGGAGAAGTAGGACAGGGAGACATGAGCAGACACCCAACACCCTTCCTTTCTGTGCATCACTAGATCCAGACCTAGGTTTCAGGCTGAAAAAAAAAAATCCTGAGAAATCAAAGTGAATAAAAAAAGATGACTTTCCAGCTGCATTTGCAATGGCATTTTTTGGGCACTCTTCTTCAGCATTCTGAGCACTGTGAGTCTCAGTCAGGTCCCTGAGAGCTGGAGACAGAAATATGGGAACATTCCCATCTGCTCGCAGACAGCCTCAGTCTTTCAGACATCCAGCAGCCCAGCTGGAGACACTGCTCTGCTCAGGTTGCCAAACAAACAGACAATTGGATAAAATCTGGGGGCAGAAAAAGTGGCTCCATTTGGAGTAACAAGGTCATCCTGGTTCAGCAACACGTTTTCCTGCAGCAGCAGGTCTGGCAACAGCAGCTACCCCACACAGCTCCAGGCAGTGCTACCTGTGCCCTTCTGCAGGCCACCCATCTTCCCTCTTACACAGTTATTCAGATAAAAGACTTCTGGCATGACATTCCTACCTCTCCACTTTACCACACACATCTGCTCTGAAAAAGCATCTCTGATGTGCTGCAGGTAATAGCACAGATACAATGCACAATAGATTGTTCCCTGGACTCCTCAGAAATTAAAGAGTAATGGCTTTAGACTGAAAGAAAGTGAGTTTAGAATAGATATTAGGGAGAATTTTTCACTGTGAGGGTGGTGAGGCATTGGAACAAGTTGCCCAGAGATGTTGTGTCTGCCCCTGGACCCCTGGAAGCATCAAGGCCAGGTTGGATGGAGCTTGGAGCAACCTGGGATTGTGGAAGGTGTCCCTGCCCATGGCAGGGTTGCAATGAGATGAGCTTTAAGGGTCCCTTCCAACCCAAATCATTCTGTGATTCTGCGATTTGCTTTAGATGGGGAGATGGGGCTTTACAAGCGAGGGTTTTGGCTCTGTGCTCCTCCCACAGGTCATCCTCCTGCTCCCAAACAGTAATTTGACAGCCACGTACCATGACTTCAGTAACACAGAAAACAGCATTGCATTTCCTCAAGCAGCTTAACGCTGTTTAATTGTGCTAATTTAACCCAGGTGGTCTCTGCAGCAGCTTTTGCCTTAGGCCTGAAGAGAAGCAGGGAGGGGAAAGCAGTGAATTTGTTACATTTGTGCATGGCAAGGGCTCAGAAAACCCAGTTGAGATGTGAAGAAACACGGAGTAGCATTTGCGTGCCTCGTAACAGCTCCTGCAGCATCAGGGGAAGGAAAGCATCCTCCTCTCCATGGTGATGCCATGGAGATTCCCAGTGATTCCCAGTCAGAGCACTGGGAACACCGAAGGTGCTGATGAGGGAGTTAAAAAGTCCTGTAAAGGCTGGGGTTGGAAACAAAGCAGACAGAGTCTGTGAAGATCATGTTTAGAGCACCTCTCTGGATAACAGGATGTGTTTTCCAGGCAATGCAAACATCAGACAATTTGTAACAATGTTTTACTCCCTTCATTGTTAAAATAGTGCCCATTAGCAGCCTGCCCCTAATCCCTTGAACCATTTTTAACTAAAGAACAGGTGTGCAGGGGAGGTTTGCACTTGCCCAGGACAAGGAATTGAGCTCCAGCAGCTGAAACCAGGGAAGTTTTCCTCGCCATGCAAGAATGGGTAGGATCAGGGTCATTATGGAGTGGCTAAAGGCTTGCCAGCGGTGGTCACTGTTTTCTAATAATGTTCGAAGTGGCTTTTTTAATCTTGCAATCCTTTCTTTGTGAGCAGGAGGATTTGATGGTGTCAGGCGTAAGTGATAAGCTGGAGGGAAACCACACGCCAGGGCTGAGCCCCTCCTTCCCCATCCTCAGCTCTCAGGGGCACATGGACTGTGTGAGATGGGAGGCTCTTGAATTGCTCCCTCCTCTCCTATCTTCAAGGGTGAATAAATCCATTTAAGCACGGATGTAGCCAATATTCCAGGTTTTCAACACATGAAGAAGATGGGAACTCTTGGTAGAGCTCCATTTCTAGCATCTGGGAAGTCATAGGAGACACAGAGTGCAAGAGCACATGCAAACATCATTAGTGGAGAAAAATAAGTGTGCTTTTTCCATTTTGCTGACCCAGATTCTGCAGGTGATGGGAGGGGGGTTTTTAAGCCCAACTATCCCTTTAAGAATGGCTAGAAACACTCGTCAGAGACTTGTAATGAAATAACATTATTTATCAGTATTAAATATAGATAAACAAAAATGAGAAACAGACTTAATTGAAACCCTCTGTGAAATCTGGCTAATCAGTTTTCATTTCCAGGAGGCTTTAACTTGTGTTATTTAATTTATTATTTATCTGTTCTATTTTGATTTTGCTTTTCAGCCCCAGCGCTGGGCTTTGGGCTCTTTAGAAACGTGTGGTGAAAGGCTGGAAGTATCACCCTGACTTCAATCGGTCCAGTACTTCACCCATGTTTGATTCTTGCTGAGGCTTTGATAAACTTAATGATCACACAAGGGTTCCCCTAACTTCACTGCTGACACCAATCTTGAGTCCAGGCACACTGCAATGTATTTCCTTGGCCACCAGCATGATTTTCATTTTGGATCCAGTTTTACCTCCATCCCATGCAAACACGGTGCCATTTCACTTTATTTCTCTAATTTATAGCCATCAAAGTTGCTGAATCAGGAAACTGAGGTTATAGCTGTTGAAGAAATGAATCCCACATCGTGACAAACTGCTTCTTCGGCAGATTTTCTCTTGTTCCTCATTCTGAGTCATTGTAGCACATTTTAAAGGCCAGAGTTACACATGAGGCTCTTGATGGTGAGAGCTGAGCCCTTTCTTGTGGTTTCTGGAGGCAGACAACCCCCGTCCTGTGTCTCTACTGGTTGCCAGTAGCAAACGAGGTTTAATTCGCATCGTGGTACTTCCTGTGTCACTGGAGCGTGTGACATTGCCCACCAGAACTGAGAGTGAGGTGGTAAAATATGACTGTGTTAATTGAATTCTAATTAGCCCGACAGTGCTACTCATCTCTGCTGAAGTGTAGCTCGCTGGGATTCCACCGCTTCATGGAGAGGAGAGGGGAAAATTCAGGGGGAGAAGTAAAATTCCAGGATCAGGAGGGTACAAATTGTTGAAACTGGGTGGAACAGATTATACTTTTCGTGGTTAACTCTGGTAACAATTGGCCCTGTGCTTCCCCAAAAATCAGAACTTTAAAGTATCTGTGCCACTCAGGGTGGTGGTTGGGAAAAGGAGAGCATCATTATCTCTTTAAGATGCACTTCTGGATGTGTCCATTTGGGCAAATATTTTCTGCCCCACCAACATTCACGATCTGCAGCTGTATGCACAAATTTAGCCTCACAATATACCTTGAAGAAAAAAGAATTCAGTTGATCCCCCTTTTACAGGCTGAGGTCATGAAATGATTTGTCCAGAGTGACTGTGGAAAATCCCAGCAGAAGCAGAGAGGAGCTGTGGGTCTGCAGTGCTCCTCTCCGGCTCAACACAGAAACCTTACAACACTTAAGGAATTATTAAAATGTTAAATGAGTTGAAATGAAAGACTCTGTCCGGAGCTGGAGCCATCATTTGGATTATTGACTCAGTTCTTTGAAAAATACACAACCGCGGCAGTATTATGAGTGCAATTACAGCCAATGGAGAATTCTCAAATGAAGGGCAAATCAAAAGGAAACCATCTATGTTTTCTATTTCTGTGGTTGCTTCCATCTCAGCAGTGATAGAGAGCATGCCTGTGCATACATATCTCAGACATATGTTGATTTTTGTGCTTGTCAGTGAGTTGGGCTCTGGGGGAATTCTCCTGCAGGGGTTACTCAGAGATACAGTGAGAAACAGGACAAACAGCTCATGGGCTGTAAGATCTTCTGTTTCTCCTTGGGATAGGAGAGGTGTGCCTGCCCTTATCCTCTTCCACCCACCCTTATCCTCCTTTCACACCCAGAGTTTCCATCCTTTTCCTTCTCGGGAGCACTCAGGAACAAATTGTTCAGGATGGAGGGAGGTGGGCACAGATGTGACCACCTGCTGCATGTGTCTTTCTTCTCATGGGCTTTTTAAAAAGGCACTTCATATTTTAAAGAGGAGGAGGAAAAGCCAGTGGCCTTTGGTCTTGCTGAGCACTGACACAGCTGGAGCTGGCCGGGGGCGGCGGGGTGTTATTTTTTACAGGTTGGTAACCAGACGCTTGTTGCAATGATATACTTTTTTTTTTTTTTTTTTTTCCCCTTCCAGAGATCTCCTGAGTGTAGATGTGCCAACACGGGTTCTGGTTTTACCACAGCTAATTCTCTTATTTCAAAGAGCGGAAATATCCTCGGACAAATCTGCTTTGTCAAGGTTGAAAACGTTCCACACCACAGATGGTGACCATAAGGTGCAAGTGAGTTTTCAGCTGAACTGGTGACACCCTACCCATTTGCTTCACTGCTGAAGATTTTAAAACTAGTTTTTGTTATGAGAAGCTGAGTGAGATACTTCTCTCCAAATGTCTCTTCCTCCTGTTAGCTCCTCACTTCCATATTCATGGCACTCCTGCTGCTACTAGCACTACCATGCGTAGCACCTACTGCAAATTGTCCAGTTCCTGTTGTTAGGATGGCAGTTCCCTTTGGTTTTTGAAAAATTCATTAAGCGCGGGGGTGGAAGGGGCAGCCCAGTCCTGTTATGGTCCAGCACCCTATTGTAGGAGATATTTTTCCCCCAGGTGTGTTCCTGCAGGACGGCTCGCTGGGGCTGTAACCAGATGAGTACCTTTACTTGTATGCAAAGGCGACGGGTTCTGTTCAGATGATCAGATGTGTTGCAGCACGAAAAAAAAAAAAAAAAAAATAATTCTATGTGCAGGGATATTGTGGGGGGTTTCCCAGCAATGGTTGGGGGATTTTCAGGCCCTTTGAACATGGTGTGAGATTTTTTCTTGTGGACTGAACAGAGCATTGGTGAGAATGACAGTGGCAGCTTACAATAATTGGTACAATGCTTTTCTCATGCCTCTTAACTGAGGGTTTTATATTAATATGAGAGACACACACCCACCTGTGGTTGGCGGTCTTGGTAGCTCTATCTAACTTTTCCCCTTTGTAAATTCCCCAATTTCATTGTGATGCCTCTGTTGCTATTTTGTGGGGCAGTCACTGGTCCTCACTTCTCTTTTGTTGCTGACTAACTCCTCTCCCAAAGAAAAATAACATTTAATTGTGGAAGGGATTAAGGCTGGCTTGCTCCAGATACAAGAACAAAAATGTCTAAAAGGAAACCTGATTCTCTATCTGGCAAACTGAAACAAAAAGTAAAAGCCAGCAGTGAGGTCTTCTCTCCCCAGGAAGCTCACCTTCTTTTTTCTTCGCCTTTCTTTAACTAGCTGATTTCAAGAGGAGTTTGCTAGCAGAAGAGCAGCAGGCTGGGGACATAAATTACTTTGACTTCATAAGGAAGTTGTGTTAAGTATTAAATGTGCTTTGGGGCAGCTCCTGCAATTTCTCACCCTCCTCACTTGTGCTACATCTTTTTCAGGTGAAAAGCTCTGTATATCTCATGTCACCATAATTCATGTTCATTCTCTAGCTCATTTTGGGGTTAAATTCAATGTAAGCAAATGCACAACCCCCAGATTGCACCTTCCACGTGACTCCCAGAGGGAGACACGCCCAGAGGGTCCTCCTCACTGTTATCATTGCATCATCAATCTGGGTGATTTCTTCTCCTCTGACATCTCTCCATCCCATTTCCCTGCTGTGCCTCCAGGCCTTGCACCCCTTTTCCTGTGCTGCTCCATCTCCCTTTGGCTTCTCTGCCAGGGTGGCATTCCCATCCCACCACGTCACTCTCCATCCACCTCTTCTCCTACCTCTTTCTATCACAGTTTCAACCCTGCTCCCTTCTGTCTGCCCTGGCTTCCCTTGTGTTTGTTGCATTGGGCATAATCTGCTGCACTTCTCATTCAAGACCTACCATGGCATTGCCTTCTTTACCTTTCAATTTCGTTCATCTGTTCCCTTTTATAATCAGTTTCTAAGCTCTTTCTTCAAATTTTCTCCTCTCTGACCCTCAGTGGGTTGGACTCGATGATCTTAAAGGTTTCTTCCAACCTAGTGATTCTGTGATTCAAGTCTATCCTTTACTGGTGTTTGCAGAAGAGTTGACACTAATTTGGTCATACCTCTCACACTGACCCATTTGTCCCCTTATTTTCTTTCATGTGTCGCTCGCCCTGGTTTTATCTGGTGTTCAGCTTTATCACAGTGTCTTAACACGTGCCTGGGGTTTTCATATGAGTTTTGCTGTTAGGGAAGGAGCATGACACGGAAATAAAAACCACCAGATGTTCAGAAGAAGCTCACAATACTGAAGGCTGGGACACATCTTTATTCTGCTGGCTTCAGTGGGAGCAGCACTGAAGCCAGCAGGATTTTTCTCCCCAGTGCTGCTGTAAATTATGGTAGCCCCACCTGAGCCTTCTGCCTGTCAAATGGTCTGTTCTTGGTAGATCAACAGCAAATTTTTAGCTTTTTTGGGGCCCACCTTCTTTAAGCTCATTGACGTGATCTGGTTAGTGGAAAGAAGATATATGGTCTCTGCACATACTCAAAATAACCATATTAATACAAACTCTGAAAATATTATAAATAGGTGCTTCAGCTTCTTCAGGAGACACAAAAGTTATTTGCCATCCCTTATAAGGTGTGTAATTTAAGTATTTTAAACCCTGAAATAAATTACTGATAATAAAATTCAACACTGTAATACTTCTTTGAATATTTTAAATCAGATATAAATTGTCCAATGAAGTTGATCTAGTCTTAGCATACTTTTCAAGAGATTTAATAGTGCATGATTTAAATGTATGATACTCTCCTGGCATATTGCATAGCAGATTACATAGATTTAAATAGTCCT
This sequence comes from Sylvia atricapilla, assembly GCF_009819655.1. Classification (NCBI taxonomy): domain Eukaryota; kingdom Metazoa; phylum Chordata; class Aves; order Passeriformes; family Sylviidae; genus Sylvia; species Sylvia atricapilla. The sequence continues at coordinate 35,036,399 of NC_089146.1, forward strand.
GGTTGGGATGAAGGTTTCATAGCTCAGTGTTTCTGTAGTTTGACAGACACATCTGCTGGTCCAGCAATAGTTTGTGCAGTGTCTGATGATCCTAACATGAGGGATGCTTAATTCCCATACAGCAATTGTCAGCTGGCATAGTAGTGCACATTAAGCACGTTCTTCCAACATATATTTGTGACCAGTTTGAAGATGCTTTTTACATGGGGGAAGAATTAAATCTATATCCAATATATGTTACTAAAAACAATGTTAGTGCCATCTTTTGGGCAAGATTTTAAAGCACATAAGTCAAGAAATTTGATGGTCTAATTCCACAGTAACCATTCTTAAGACCATTTGCACAGCTCATGCTTTCCAAGGGAATATGCTTAAGACAAATGAAAAAAGCTTTACAGTGCTTCTGCTGTGATGTTATTTTGGGTTGCAGAGCAGTCAGACAGTATTGGAAAGTAGGACTTTTTAATAGTATGTGGTGGTGTCACTACTTCCAACTTCTGACTCATCAGTAACTATTGCATATTTCTCAAGTGGAGGATTTTTTCCAGTAACTTGCTGTTCTGAATGAGTTTACAGTGAAACCCTGAGCCAATGTTAACTCTGAGTAAAACAACAGCTTTGATAGCATCTACATTCATTCAGTTTTTCTTTTTCCTTCACATATTCTTCAGCTCACCAGGAACTTATTCCTCAGACTATTGTTTGGGTTTTTTTGGGAACTGAGCAGGCCATACCTGCCAAATAAAGATACTTTAGCTGTGAAATAGAGCTATCACTTTGGTTGATAAGATGAAAAATTGGGAATATCCCACCATTTGTTTTTCTTAGGAAGCAATTCTTTCGTCAGAGGGTGGTGAGGTACTCCTAGGGGCTGTCCACAGAAGTTATGGATGCACCATCCCTGGAAGTGTTGTAAGTCAGGTTGGACAGGGCTTGGAGTCAACTGGTCTAGTACAAGATGGCTGAAAGGAGATGGTTTTTAAGGTCCCTTCCAACCCATCCCATTCTAAGATTCTGTGAACTTCTAGAGTTGGTCTTAGACAATGGGCTCTCTTAGGAAAAACAGGACTGGTCCACTAAACCCAAAAGTGATGGTTATCTATTCCCTTAATCTCTTACCGTCTAAAAATTACTCCATACTCTTAATACCAACACACAGAACTTTATTCTAGGTATAAGGACAAGGAGAAAATTTTCAGCTAAGGTTCAGTTAAGATCTTGTAGCTGTTTTGGATTTCATGTTAATGGCTTTGATTAATGTACATATATTTTTACGTCTCTGCAGCTCAGAATTCAAACAAACAGCTCGTTCTGTTTATTTAAGAGATTGCATCATCACACATCTGACAAATGCAGTTGCTGCATTTACAGCATCGTCACACAGAGTGCATTTATTTGAACTTTCTCCCGTGTACATGGGATCACACATTCAGATAAACACAGCTGTGTTTATTTCAGGCTGCACAGCTCCAGATTGTGGATGGATGTCTAGAGCCAGTGGACTCCACATGCACTGCACAGGATTTTCAAATTCTTATACCTGCATTATTTGTCAACTAAGCATCCAAAGGCTAGTATCTCATTCAGAGCTGGTAGAAAAGGAGATTTTTCCACTATGTGCTTCAATAATATTTGCTGAGTAGTTTATTGGGTAAAAATATTCAACGATTTTTTATTGTGAGCTAATATCCACAGACCCATTTGTCTGGACACCTACGCATTAACGTCTTCATTTGTGTCTTGAACTTACAAACCATCGGCTGCAGTGCTGTCACCCTGAGATCTTGGTGGGTTGCTCACCAAGGCTCTGGTTTTGCTTTTACTGTTCAGGCAAGTAGCATTGCTCATGTGGACTGAAGTCAGTTATTTAATGACTTTGCTGTTTGTAGATTGCAGCCCAAAGATGTTTCTTTGTTTGCAGTATGAATGAGCGAATCTATTCTTAACAGGGGAAAGAAAAGAGTGGCATTGTGTGGACACAGCCGTGGTTGGGGCTGTGACATTTTGCAGTTGCCACTGTGGTAATTAAAGCCTCAGTGATTCAAAGTCTTGAAATCAGACATTGAGTAATCCCCTGGTGTTACTCATGTGCTCGAGTTGAGCTTAGGTGTAATTTTTTGCATTCTTTTGACACATCTGACCCAAGAACAGCATCCTACCTTCAAACTCTCCTGCATCAAAACATGAGGCACTTCACCAAGAGCTGTGAATGCTCAGGTTTTGAGTGTAGAGCCAAAGTCCAACACAGGATTAAAATTGCTGAATGTATCTACATACTGAGATACTTCCTCCCAAAACAGAAGGAAAAAAAAAAAAAAAGGTTGTATTTATGTAGATAAGTCCCGGTCTAGTGGGTGGCATCCCTTCCTGTGAGTGGGAGGGGTGTTGAATCGAAGATGATCTTTAAGGTCCCTTCCAACCCAAGTCATGCTATGATTTTATGAGGACCTACTTTTACACAAATACATCAAATTCATTTAGGAAAAAAAAAAAAATCATCAGTGCATTTCCTCATCCTAACTCTGGCTTCTCTTTCAGTCCTAAACACCTACAAATAGGGCTTCATAATAACTGGTTCCTGCACTCTGTGCCCATGGCTTATGTTCTGCTGAACTGTGTTTTATGCAGATGCTAAGGGTAGGTGTGAGACAGAATGTAGATCCTCTCAATTGGGAGTTCTTGGGCTTTTGTTGGAGTAGGGAAAGTCATTCTCCAGGACAGCGTGGAAAATACTGTCTTCCTTGTGTATAAGGAAACTCAAGAGAACCTCAAAGCTAAGCTCAAGACTAGGAGATGGTTGATGAGTACCTACCACTGCAGGAATTCAACAGGAGTCTCTTCTCTTCCTCTTCCTGAAGCCAGAACAACACAAATTAGTGACTTTCTGATAATGCCTAGCCCTATACACTGTTGGTAGGATAGCAAACATCCACAGAAACCTATGTAACATGTAATGTAGAGCATGGAAAGCACTGTGTGCCCTTTCCAGTTGGAAGTCAGTGAAACCTGGAAGGTTGCTCTGAATTTTGCAATGTGATAAAGCAGAA